>NC_069510.1:25507416-25644916 GCF_027579735.1 Bombina bombina | reverse complement strand
GCTAGCTAAACTCATCAGGGGAGCCAATCAGAAGAGGCATATATGTGCAGCCACACAGCTAGCTCTCAGTGCTGTACCTGAGCCTACATATGTATTCTTTTCATCAAAGCATACTAACAAAATGAAGCAGATTATATTAAAAAGTTAACTGGAAATATGTTTAAAATTGAATGCTCTATTTGAATCATGAAAATTTAATTTTGTACCTTTAAAGGGACATTAAACTCACCATTGATCTCCCCAAGAAATGTTTAAAGAGATTTGAAACCCCCAAAAAATCTTTCTTTTGTCATTCAGACAGAACATGCAATTAAAAAAAATAATAATAAAAATAATTCTATTATCAAATGTGATTTATTCCCATTTGGCGCCTGGAGCACAACATGGCAGGAAATAGTGCTGCCCTCTAGTGTTCTTGCAAATGGATAAACGTCTTGTTAAACTGCTGCCATATAGTGTTCCAGATATGTGCACGCTCCTTAGCTGACCGCCCTGCTTTTCAACAACAAATCCCAATAGATCAAAGAACATTTGATAATAGAAGTAAATTAGAAAGTTGTTTTAAATTGCTGCTCTATAAGAATCATGAAAGATAACGCTTTGGGCTTCATGTTCCTTTAGTTAAAGTGACAGTCTACATTCATAATAAATGTATCTATTTAGAATTGTTGTCCTATATTAACTTACCTCACCTGTATGTCAGCATACTGAAAACAACGGTTTAATCAATATTTCCAAGAGATTCACGCTGTTCAATCAAGTAAAATGGCCCCTAAACTCTGCCTACCGCCGTCGTCTTCATTCCCAGAAGTATTTTTTTTTTTAAAGTTAGTGCCCGTGAAATGTGTGATGTCACCGCGTTGTGCCTCCACCTACTGCGCATGAGCAAGGAACGTTGAAGACTACCGGAAGAGCTGGGGAGTGCTTTTAGTATTGCACCATTTCTCCCATACTAGTGTTCAGTATTAATGTTCCGGATTGCTCTATGCGATAACGTCACGATTGACAGAATGCGCATGTGCTAAATGACGGGAACGCTGGATCTGGTTTATTTGCGATTTCATGGAACAGTCAGGGAATTGGCTTGAAGTGAGGTATGGTTGATGTCATTGATAGGTGGAGTTTAGGGGCCATTTTAATTGACTGAATGGCATGATTAAACCGCTGTGTGCAGTATGCTTACATACAGGTAAAATAAGTTTTTATATATGGTAACGATTTGTATATAAATTTATTCTGAATGTAGACTGTCCCTTTAAGCAAAAAAACTTCTGCTTGAGTTTTCTGTACAAAAAGGTGTTCTTCTCGCTTCACAAAGGCTGGAGTACCTTCACTAAGTATGGGCAAATTTACTAGAGCTTGCAACATTCTATGCTGTGATTGGCTAGGTCACAGTACAAACGTATTTACATCCATCCCAGCAAAGGAGACCAGCAAAATGGATAACACAAGGCTTACCCAAATTGCAAAGCGAAGCCATTTGGGCTAGCAAAATGGCAGTATTAAATTATTTTCAAATATTTAAATTTTAATTGAGAGCTTAATTTAAGTATAAAATGTATAACATTTGTTAAAAAATTGTGCATGGCAATCAAACACAGGTTACTTCTAAAAGCACACTGCTGGCTGGATTAGACTGGTATTGATAAAGTTATATTGTATGTATTTCGTCAGGAACTGCCATTATCTGTTTGGCCTATCATATATAGGCATTTCACATGGCAACCTTTGTTTGGGGAAGCATTCATGGTCTAGTTAAGCAAATATTTCTATAGTGATTTTTTGTTTTCTGAAAACTTATTTTTGGTGTAAATGTTAACTACTTTATCTTATCATGTCTTATTCTATTTATATATTATAAGAGAAGGAAGAAACTTCAACAGATAAAAAGCACAAAAATAAAGCACAGACCGTGTATTATAGAAATAATACATATGCCAGACAGCACCTATAGGGGCTAGATCTAAAATCTGATTACTTGCACGCCTTGAAATACTAATTTATTAATCCATTTGCTAGCAAAGTGGCACCTTGTGTGACGTTCATTATATGTGTGCAATAATCCAAAATGTGTCATGTAAATTTCTAGTAGCTATGGCAACAAGATATGTCAAGCCCTGATCCATGAATTGAATTGCTACTGTCTTTTACATTTAATTCCTACTTATCGTCAGTTTCTTACATATTATATTTGTAGGTATTATTCTTATACGTTTATTCTGGTATATGGCTTGACCATCCTGTGCACCAGGACGCCACTGGCACCTTAAGATTAGGCACTGACACCCTTGTTTAGAGTCTCCAATACAACTATGCGTGCCCTCCAATCAGCCGCCACTAGCTGCAACTGTGAAATACAAACCCAACTATTGGTTTATTTATAATGTAGATGCAATCTAGTGCTCAAAAGCATTCTTGCAAAACCAATGTTATCTAGTGCTCCAGTCATGTGAACACCCCTGAGCCTACCTACCTGCTTTTCCACTAGAGATACAGAGAGAACAAAGTAAATTTGATAACAAAAAGTAAATTGGAAACATTTGTAAAATTGTTTGTCCTATGACCATGAAAAAAAGTCACTAGTCAACACTTTGTTGCCTGTTTGGAAAGATATAGGCTTAATCCTTGTGGTTTATTTGAACAAGTTTTTCTCTGTTTGACCTGGATATGATTATACATTTAAAGATACATAACAGTACATGACAGTTTCTGTCACAGGAAAGAGTATTTTTCTCTTGAAAATAAAGAAGTATAAATAAATGCTATTTAGCAGGAAATGAATGTTGCATACACCTAGGTGCTTAAATTAGTTTACCCCCCCCAAACCCCCCCCCCCAAAACACAGTTTTAAATGGAACAAAGAGAAAGCTTCCATACAATCTATCTGTATTGTTTGCTGTATTTAGCCAGTACAGTTTGTCTGCTTTACTTGTTTTTCTTTGTCATGTGCTGGTTTTTCTCCTGTTGTTTTTTTCTTGCCCCTTGAAGCCTAATTCCAGATACGTCAGTGAGGCATCTGTTTGTAGCTTTTGTCCGTACACAAACGGGTTTGATGTTGATAAACTTGTGCAACATGTGCAGTGGTTGTATAGCTTACAATATGGCACCTTTTGCTTTTCTTTAGTATATTCTTATACACTTTGTAGATGGTTCTCCATTTACTTGCAATTTCCTGACTCAGGTTATAAACAAACAAGCAGTTTGCACAATTTAAAGGGACATGAAACGCAAGTGTTTTCTTTCAGGATTCAGATAGAGCATGCAATTTTAAACACTTTTCTAATTTACTTCGGTATCAGAACTTTCTTCATTCTCTTGATATATTTTTGTTGTAAAGCAGGGACATATGGTCAGGAGTATGCACGTGCCTAGATCACTATACGGTAGCAGTTTTGCTAGAATGTTATCCATTTACAAGAGCACTAGATGTCAGCACCATTTCCTGCCATATAGTGTTCCTGGGTATCTCTTCAACAAAGCAAATTTCATCATAGAATTAAATTGGAAACTTTTTTACTTTTCCCAAAACAAATATTTTGAACATGTTTAGCTGCTGTGTATTCTTATGCATGGTAGGACATAGTATTTCCCTTTACATCCTGGTCTGGTAGGTGATCATAATATATTCATTGGTATCTGAATAAGTTAAGTAGTGGAATGGTTTCTATTAGAGTTGTCTGACTGGTGTCTTTGGTGCCTGGGTATTTTCCCTGAATGCTGGTATCATTTAGTGTAAAGCCTTTGCCCTACATAATGAGAACATTAGGTGATTTTTGTTTAATGACCTTTAGACAAACCTGTTTTTTTTTAATTCTGAAAATTGTTTTGCTTTCTGTTTCATTATCAAATATACTTGTAGCAAGTGTTGTTTTTCTTTTTAAACAATGATACACTATCTTTGTTGTACCTAGTTTTTATTTTTGTGAAGAAAAAAGAATATATATTTGTTTTTGAGAGGTAGGAAATATATTGCTCATGGCCACTTCATTTTCTCTGTCTATACTTGATGTTGTTTGGAGGTTGAAGTAATCAATTCTAAAAGTGTTAATTAACCAACAAATTATTTATGCTTAAAACCAGATAGTATCTAGGAGCACTGTAACAAATCTCTTTACAGATTCTCTTGTGAAACTTAATCACATATAACCAAATCAACATTACTGTTGTATTCTGTTTATTAAAGGGACACTGAACCCATTTTTTTTATTTTGTGATTCAGATAGAGCATGCAATGTAAGCAACTTACTAAAAATATGTGCACTGACTGCACTACTGTGTACTGTTTAGGAGATTAATGATCTATCTTCTGGGAATCTACATCAGTATCTATTAAAAAGTAATCTCATTATCTATATCATTATCATGATCATCCTCTATATTCTGATGATGGAGTAGAGCTAAAGACTGTTTTGTAGTAGTAAAATATATTATATTTATATTTATAATATTATTTTATGTGTAACATAAATAATATAAATTCACAAATTTCACAAAGCAATACATCCTACAAGCAAGCAGTAGTAGCAAGTGCAACCCTTAATGAACAAACATGTTATCTAAATCTCAATGTTTACAATCACAATTTCACATGCATCACAGAAAAAAAAGTGCACTTTAAAAGTTAATTTTTTTTTTTTTTAAATATTCACTTTTTTTTTTTTTTTACAACTTTGAGCTGTCCCACCGCTTGACCACTGCTTGACCACCGCCACACTACTCCCAGATGACTGCAGGATGAAAGCCAGTTGCTGCCACACACTCAGAATTCTCGGCAAAAATGGCCGTTTCGTGGGCATTCTCAGGTCCGCCCACGGCCGCACCCTGGTCCGCCTCTCATCCTCCCTCTCCACTTCTGTTTTCATGAAGAATAAAGAATGTTTTTTTTCATGAAAATCACGTATTCTCACGGTTTTTAAACCTCTGCGATTCTGGGATATATACCTTATACCTGATATACTATATTAGATATGTGTCTGCTGTATTGAGTGGATAGCTGTATTGGTGAATTTAAAATGTTTGACTGTGTCAGAATAAAACTACATTTATTTTTATTTGTTTCAGGAATCTGGTGTGAAAATGAGGTTTCAAATATGACTAGTAGATTCTTGTCATATTTGGAACTTCATTTTCACACCAGATTTCTGAAACAAAGAAAAATAAATGTAGTTTTATTCTGACACAGTGAAATATTTTAAATTCACCAATACAACTACCCACTCAATACAGCAGACACTTATCTAATATAGTATATCAGGTATAAGTTATATCTCCCAGACCTGTATATCTATCTATCTATCTATCTATATATATATATATATATATATATATATATATATATATATATATATATATACTGTGTGTGTATGTATGTGTGTGTGTGTGTGTATATATATATATATATATATATATATATATATATATATATATATATTGATATAGAGAGATATTTATTTTAATACAAACTGAGTAGTTTGACAATATAAAACTTATGCACAAGTAATTTCATATGAGACTTAGCCTCCTATATGCTGGCATCTGAGCTATCACCTTTCCAGACAAGGATTGTGTATTCAAGAGTTGCAGGAATTACAGTGTCTTGTTTATACATACATAGTGTAAATTAACTGCTTTCCTGGAGATTCTGAGCTTCAAACATGAGTCCAGACCAGCGTCTGCTGTCCACAGGGGTTCCTGTGATCTAGGTAACAGGTTTATCTCATTTGAAAAGATCTAATCTCATTAAGTGATGAGGTAAATAATCTTTTGAAGCTTCTACATTCTAGTTGGGGAACAAATGTTCTCTCTATAGTTTTGGGATGTGTTTTTGGTCTGAAAGAAGTGGGTTTGATTTCTGAGTTTAGCTTCAGAATCTTGACAAAATGGGTTTGCATTTAGCAATGGTCTAAGCATTTCATATAATAGTGAAGTATTACCTATATTATATGATGATATATATATATATATATATATATATATTTATATATATATATATATATATATATATATATATATATATTTATATATAGTAGAATAGAAAACAGCACTCTCTGGACTTAAATTCAAACAGATAGTTTAATAGGTAACGTTTTGGGGAATGCTCCCCTTCATCAGACCAACAACATACAAGTGAAGCAAACATTTAAACATACCTAGACCCCTCCCCCTTGTGAAAAAACGCCAGAAATGGTTGTCATAGCAACCAGCCTTCCAGTGTATAATAAATAAAAAAAGACAAACAACATATACAACACTGAACATCCTTCTTCCCCGACGACTACCCGACGAATGAAGGTTCCTTTAAGTGATGTCATCCAAGATGGCGTCCCTCGAATTCCGATTGGCTTATAGGATTCTATCAGCCAATCGGAATTAAGGTAGGAAAAATCTGATTGGCTGATTGAATCAGCCAATCAGATTCAAGTTCAATCCGATTGGCTGATCCAATCATCCAATCAGATTGAGCTTGCATTCTATTGGCTGTTCCGATCAGCCAGTAGAATGCAAGCTCAATCTGATTGGCTGATTCAATCGGCCAATCAGATTTTTCCTACCTTAATTCCGATTGGCTGATAGAATCCTATCAGCCAATCGGAATTCGAGGGACACCATCTTGGACCCCTTAACTCTGCTTTCGACGGCTAACGCAGAACTCTAAATCTAGGCTATTATTAACATTGATGTTTTATTTTGTGAATTTAATGTATTTTTTAAAATATACACTCATTTCAAATCTGATGACTGCAACACATTCTAAAAAATGTTGTGACGGGCAATTTAGGACGAATAGTGATATGACAAATTATATTGAAATAAGAGGGTGATGTGAAACAGGTGAGGCAATGTGTAATCATAGTATATAAGAAGCCTCCAAAAAAGGCCTAGTCCATCAAGAGCAAGGATGGGTCGAGGCTCGCCAATCTGCCAACAGATCCGTTAGCGAATAATCCAACACTTGGAGAACAACATTCCCAAAAGACAAATTGGTAGGATTTTGGGTATTCCACCTTCTACAGTGCACAATATAATTAAATGATTCAAGGAATCCGGTCAAATTTCAGTGCGTAAAGGGCAAGGCCGAAAACCACTTCTGAATGCGCGTGTTCTCCGATCCCTCAGACGTCACTGTATCAAAAATCGTCATGAGTCTGTAATGGATTTCCTGACATGGGCTCGGGAATACTTTGGAAAACCTTTACACCATTCGCTGCTGCATCCACAGAAGCAAGTTAAGGCTTTACTATGAAAAGCAGAAGCCATACATCAACACTGTCCAGAAGCAGGGCCGACGTTTCTGGGCTCAGTCTCATCTGAGATGGACAGTAGCACAGTGGAATCTTGTTTTGTGGTCCGACGAGTCAACATTTCAAATAGTTTTTGGCAAAAACAGTCGTTGTGTTCTCCGGGCCAAATAGGAAAAGGACCATCCAATCTGTTATCAACGTCCGGTCCAAAAGCCAGCGTCTCATCCAAAAGCCAGCTTCTGTCATGGTATGGGGGTGTGTCAGTGCCCATGGCATGAGTAACTTGCACATCTGTGAGGGCACCATTAATGCAGAACGATATGCATACATTTCGAAGCAACATATGCTGCCATCCAAACGTTGTCTTTTCCAGGGACATCCCTGCATTTTCCAGCAGGACAACGCCAATCCACATTCTGTCGGGATGAGAAGCGCATGGGTGCGTAAGCAGAGAGTGCGGGTGCTAGCATGGCCTGCCAGCAGTCCTGACCTGTCTCTGATTGAGAATGTGTGGTGCATTATGAAGCGCAAAAATAGGCAACAAAGGCCCCGTACAGTTGCGGAACTAAAGATATGCAAAATGGATGAATGGGGGAAAATTCCGCTCGCCAAACTTAACCAACTGGTGTCTTCAGTGCCCAAAGGAGATGTTACACAGTGGTAAACAGTCCACGGTCCTAACCTTTTTGGAGTGTTTTGCAGTCAACAGATTTTAAATGTGTGCATATATTCCAAAGTACATTAAAAAGTAAAACATCAAATAATGTGTTTTCAATATAGTACAGGGTCAATTAAACTTTCAAATGACTTTTTTTTTTTTTTTTGCATTTTCCATACTGCCCAAACTTTTTTTGCATTGAGGTTGTACTATCTAATTAGCTTTATTATTTTGGTACCCTTTGTTGAAGAAGCAGCAATGCTCTACTGTGTGCTGGTTAACATATTGAGTAAGCCAATAACATGAGGCATATATGTACAGCCACCAATCAGCCTCTCCTGAGCCTATCTAAGTATCCTTTTCAACAAAGGATTCCAAGAGTACAAAACAAATTAGATAATAGGAGTAAATTGGAAAGTTGTTTAAAATCGCATGCTATCTCTGATGAGCCATTTCCACCCCTGTGCAGAGCTGTTTTGTAGTTTTTAGGTCCTGCTCACATTTAATCCCCACTGTACGCCGTTTGTCAGTACGAAACCCACACATATTACATAGTTTTTTCAGCAGAACCAGCAGATTCAAACGTTAACATTATATTATGTATATATCATGACGTGAGAATTCTGCAAAAAAGTGATAATGTATATTTTTTAAGATTCAGATAGATCATTATATTTTTGACAACTTTCAAATTTACTTCTATTAATTTTTTTTCTCTTGGTATCCTTTGTTGAAAGAGCAGCAATACCCTTCTGGGCACTAGATGAACATAGTCAGTAAGCCAATGACAAGAGGCATACATATGCATCAACCAATCAGCGATCACCTGGCTATTAAACTTATATAGGGTCTGTATTTTAAAGAGGGGGTTATGGGTTTTAAACAAGGCACCTAGAGACCCCCTTCCTTTTAATCATTTTTTAACACATTGCCCCCAAAGACATACACCATTGGATATGGTAAGCGATTACCTTTCTAACCATTTGTCTTTGGGGTTTGTAGGAGTTAAAGGAACTGAGGTTGAGGGGGTTTTAATGAGGCTGTTACTTATGGGGTTTCTTGGTCTAAGTAACATCACCAAACGTGGTAATGTCACATCCCAGGAATCCCCAACTGAGGCCTACCGTGGAGCAAACTTGTAAGCTGTCTAAGACTGCTGGGGGGCCACGATCGGCTCCGAAAGTGCCCCCCCCCCTCAGAATGACGACATGTGGTTGTCATCCTCAGTAACGGCATTGTGTGGATGATGACCATGTGTCCTTATCAGCAGTTAAAGTGTTATCTTTTAAACACGAGTTGATATAAGTTGTTGCAGTAGTGTATAGCATTGCAAATACTGCTGCCATATATTGCCGAAACACATGCATGTTAATGAGCATATCTACATATGTTCAAAATATTAGTACCAAGAGAACAATGTACCTTTTCTAATGAAAGCAAATTTGATTTTTTTTTTTTTATTGCACATATCTTAAATATAATTGTCACATTATTGGTGCATAGTGAATTTAGGTTACTGTATCTCTCTTAAATCTATTTTATCTGATATAGATATATAGGCTGGTGTACACTTGATTAAAGCAGTTTGGTTTGATAACTACAACACCAGGGTGGGGGAATCTGACAGGCGTAACATACTTACATAAAACAGTCTCTGTATTTATATACATTGTCTTGTTTGTCCTCAGTAGCACTGGATGAAAATGGAAATTCTGCTCATGTGACTGTTTATACCACACACAGCTACACCTTAGCAAAAGAGTCTGAGAAATTATCTTAAAGGGATATTCTAATGCTGAATAAAAAGCTCTAATTTGTTGGAACACATCACTTTAGCATTGCAAAAGAAGTTAACTATGCTTAATATCCCTCCTGGGAGCTGCTGTTCAGAACACGGTGGTGATCCAATTAGGAGCAGCATACACATATAGCCAAACAATCTGCTGCAATGTGTTACTGCTCCTCAGCATTTATGTGTTTACCCCTTTTCCTGGGTTTAAACACATAGATAGAAAGAGATACCAATACAAACATTGCATGCTTTGTATTGCGCTGTTGCTTATATTGTATTTGCGTACTGCAAAAGCATTAAAATCATATTTAAACTCAGCTACAGAGCACCAATGCATTACTGGAAGCTAGCTAAACACATCTGCTGATGACAAAAGGGATATGTATGGAGCCTCCAATCATCAGCTAGCACTCAGTAGTGCACTGCTGCCCCTCAGTCTACCTAGATATGCTTTTCCAACCAAGGATACAAAGAGAACAAAGTAAATTTAATAATGGAAAGAAAGTCTTATAAAATAGAATGCTCTATCTGAACCAAAAAAGTTTAATTTGGGCTTTCATATTAACAGAAGATATATAATTGGATGTTGCTCCGTAATTGACTGACCCTACATGCATATTAAATCCTGCTCTACTTTGTCAGAGACCCTGCAACACTGAGTGCCATTATTTAAACATAAACCTTCTAGGTGGGAGCGTCTGATTCTTCATTAAGGGGGAAAGGTGGGGTTTTTTTTTAGCAAGAGTTTTTGTCCTATAGTAAACTCAGTGCCTTTTAATTTAAATTAATTTTGGTACATAGGTGTCAAATTGGTCTTGTTGTAGTCGATTGTACTTTTTGGTGGTCATCATTATATCTGTTGATAACGAGGCGAGAAATAATTATAAAAATGAGCAGAAAACATCATCTGCGGAAAGTGAAAAGGTGTCACTGCAGCTTATGATATGAATCTATATTGGTCAGCCTGCTATTATCACTGCACAGCTTTATGATTGCTGTTAAGTTACTACTGTAAATATCTATATATAAACACAGAAGGGAACACAACGGCAGTTAAACTTATAGTAAATACAGATCAGAAAAGAAGACAATTTGTCTACACTACTTAATTGGCACGTTCACTATTGTAATGTTGCCAATGATGTAGTTTCTGTTTATTTTTTAACTTTACTTAGTTATTGAATTTACCATCCTGATATCTTTTTTTTCTTTCTTTAATATTTCAGGAATGGAAGTACAGAGGCTGCAATAACTTCATTCTTTTGAGGAGGACAAACCGGTTTTGGAAGATAAGCCGTTGTTAAGTTAAGGGGTGGGGGACTTGTTTCATTTCTAAATTCAGTTACATTTAGGTATGTTTATAATTTGGCTTGCATGAATACCGTTTGTGTATGGTGACTGACTTCAGCACTGCATTATTTGCTGCCTGATATGACTTATACTGAATAGCACAAGCGTATTGATTGTTCATTCTGAAGTTGAAGTCTGTATAGGGAGTAATTCCATAACTGCAGGTTGTTAAGAGGGTCTGCAAAACACCATGAAGCAGGAGAGCAATCTGTGTCCTTTAATGGAGCTGAACAAGCAATATAAATCCGCAAATTATTTAATCATGGTACTTCTCTTCTACCCTTTGGAATGTTTCATATATTTGTCTATCTATCTATCTATTTATCTATCTATCTATCTATCTATCTATCATCTATTCATCTGTATCTATCTATGTGCTGAGGAAGCACAAACTAGCTCTCACTATATTACTGGAAAAGGGAAAAATCACATGCCATACAGTATAATTATTACAGTTTTTATTATGAATTTATTGCAATAACACAAATCAGTAATCAGCTTATATTTGTATCACAACTAAGCATTTACAATATAGTAACATGAAGCAGTGATTAAACTAAATGTGTTACTTATCTTCAGGTTTCATATAAGGTATTTATAGCATACAACAGCACTAAGAGTCATCTTTCAGTGGAACACATGCAGATTCCACAGGTTCTGACTTCTATCCAAGATGTTACCCAAAAAATCCCCCCCTTAGCTATTCGAATAATTAAACTTTCAGTTTAGAAGGCGTGTCTAACATTTTGTTAATCGTATTATTTCATTTAGCAAGCGGTAAGGAAATAAAGAGAATTAGCCACTTTACTTAAAGGGACATGAAACCAAGCATTTTTCTTTCAAGATTCAGATAGAGAATAACATTTTAAAAAAAAGTTTCCATTTTACTTCTATTAACAAATTTGCTTTGTTCTCATGTTATTCTTTGTTAAAGAGATACCTAGTTAGGTAGTGTGCATGTTTGGATCACTACATGACAGGGAATAGTGCTGCCATCTAGTGCTCTTGCTGATATAACAGTGTTGCAAAACTGCTGCCATGTAGTACTGCAGACACGTGCACACGCCTTCACTTACCTTCCTGCTTTTCAACAAGAAAACGAAGGAAATGTGTACATTGTAAAGTTGTTTAAAATTGTACAATCTCTCTGAATCATGAAATAAAAATGTTGGGTTTCATGTCCCTTTAAATGCATATAACTTTGCACAAGAGTGCCTGGACTTTATATGGAGGCCTGCTCACTAGTGGTGTGATTGGCTGGTAGCACATAACATTATGCTCACATTTATCCTAAAGATAAAATTAGATAAGTCACATTTTTAGTAATAAATTACAAAGGAATTAATGCTATGAATGCATTTGGTTTAACTGCAGATATAAATTAAATGTCCCAAATCTGATATAAATACACTTGTTTCTTTTTTTTTTTTAAGGGACAATGAAGTAAAAATTAAAGGGCCATAATACCCAAATGTTTAAACACTTGAAAGTGATGCAGCATAGCTGTAAAAAGCTGACTAGAAAATATCTCCTGAACATCTCATCATATGTAAAAAAGAAAGATATTTTAACTCAAAAGTTCCTCAGTAGCCACCTCCCATTGTAAAGGATTTCTAAGCAGCATTTTAGTGTGTCTGTCCTGGGACAGCTGAAAGGATGAGCCTCGTGAACTCTCATATTATTTCACCAATCAGGTAAAGGAAGCTTACTATGAAATCTCATGAGAGTTAAGTCAAATCTCATGAGATCACAGTAAGAGTTCATGACCTGCAGCTGGGAGCAGGGGAAGTATAACTTTTTACACAGAACTTACTCTGCTGAGCTGAGGAGATTGTGAGGTAAAATATCTTCCTTTTTTACATAGAGATGCTCAGGTGATATTTTCCTGTCAGCTTTTTACAGTTATACTGCATCAGTTTCAAGTGATTTAGCATATGAGTATTATGTCCCTTTAAGCTTTTGTGATTCAGATAGAACATGCCGTTTTAAACAATCAGTTTAAATCTAATTTCTAATTTGTTTCTTTCTCTTGATATCCTTTGTTGCAAGGCATACCTAGGTAGGCTCAGGAGCAGCAATGCACTACTGGAAGCTAGCTGGTGATTGGTGGCTCCACATATATGTGTCTTGTCATTGGATAACCTCATGTGTTCAGCTAGCTCCTAATACTGCATTGCTGCTCCTTTAATATAGGATTTCAATAGAATGAAGCAAACTTGATAGTAAAAGTAAATTGGAAAGTTGTTTAAAATTGTATGTTCTATCTTAATCATGAAAGTAAAATTATGGGTTTCATGTCCCTTTCATTTTGACTTTACTGTCCCTTTAAAGATTGGTGAAAGTTTGCAACGTAAGTAATGGAATGCAGCACATTATGTACTGTCACTGGGCTGAGAGTTTAAAAGGCTGAATCTCATAGCTGTGATGAAAGGTACACACAATGGGCCATTGACCAGCATAAGAATACGCTATTGTCACCTATTCACGGACCATAATATTTACTTTCAGCTGCTTGGCTCTGCTTTTGTGGCTTAGTGTTCTTGAGGGACACATCTCTTTACTACCAATGAGATAACTCTACATTATCATTACAGCTACGTTTATGGAGAGAGTAACAGGCAAGCACATACAGCAATGAGATAACTACATTATCATTACATGAGAGAGTAACAGGCAAACACGTACAGCAATGAGATAACTTTACATTATCATTACAGGAGAGAGTAACAGGCAAACACGTACAGCAATGAGATAACTTTACATTATCATTACAGGAGAGAGTAACAGGCAAACACGTACAGCAATGAGATAACTTTACATTATCATTACAGGAGAGAGTAACAGGCAAACACGTACAGCAATGAGATAACAACTTTACATTATCATTACAGGAGAGAGTAACAGGCAAACACGTACAGCAATGAGATAACAACTTTACATTATCATTACAGGAAAGAGTAACAGGTAAACACGTACAGCAATGAGATAACTCTACATTATCATTACAGGAGAGAGTAACAGGCAAACACGTACAGCAATGAGATAACTCTACATTATCATTACAGCTACGTTTATGGAGAGAGTAACAGGCAAACACGTACAGCAATGAGATAACTACATTATCATTACAGCTACGTTTATGGAGAGAGTAACAGGCAAACACATACAGCAATGAGATAACTACATTATCATTACAGGAGAGAGTAACAGGCAAACACGTACAGCAATGAGATAACTATATTATCATTACAGGAGAGAGTAACAGGCAAACACGTACAGCAATGAGATTACTCTACATTATCATTACAGCTACGTTTATGGAGAGAGTAACAGGCAAACACGTACAGCAATAAAATTACTCTACATTATCATTACAGCTACGTTTATGGAGAGAGTAACAGGCAGACACGTACAGCAATGAGATAACTAAATTATCATTACAGCTATGTTTATGGAGAGAGTAACAGGCAAACACGTACAGCGATGAGATAACTCTACATTATCATTACAGCTACGTTTATGGAGAGAGTAACAGGCAAACGCGTACAGCAAATACAAAATTTACCAATCTGCTCATTCTTGTTAATACTTGTAATAGGGATAACTGTAACTGGGCTTCTGGATTCATATGGTTACTTCCGGGACAGCATGAGTAACACACAAATACGATGATGTTTACAAGTGTATCATTATTTATTTGTATTATATGCATTACAGACAGTATGCCTTATATGAGCAGTTACTTGGCTTTAGGGATTGTTTATCGTGTACAGTAGCAAATCAGGATAAATAATGTTAGAAAAAACATGATGCTGGTTAAGAAACTTTAATTTCATGTTGAGTATCAGATGTTTTACAAAGTCTGTGGTTAAAGTGACATGAAAACCAAAATGATCACACATAGGTATAACATTATTGCAAAACGTGCTATATAGTAGGGCAGGCATGTACACGCTTCTGAGCTTATGTCCCTGGTTTTCAACAAAGGATACCAAGCCAACAAAGACAAGCTGATAATAGAGGAAAATTGGAAAGTTAAAATTACATACACTATCTGAATCATAAAAGAACATATTTTTGGTTTCATGTCCTTTTAAAGGGACATGAAAGTAAAAAAATGAACTTCCCTAATTCACATATAGAATGCAGTTTAAAACCCCCCAGCAATTTTATTTTCAAATTTACCTTTTTGTTTTGGTATCTTTTCTTGAAACGTGGCTCCTTTTTCATGAGTGCATACTGGGGTAGGCTCAGGACACTGTGTATCTATATGGCAGCTGAGTTTACAGCAATGCTATAGATTATGTATGTGTTCAAATAAATGGGGCACAAAGATTATTCTTAAATATAGAGACATTTTTTTTTTTGACCAACCAGCCACTGCCAGTTATGGCTAGCTGTAAATTAGCCTGTGCACTGTTATAAGCAGCCACTAGTTGTTGAGGCAATTAACTGCATTGTGTGGTGTTTATAGGTTGTCTAGATACTTAGGTTACAAAATATAACATCCAACAGCTCTGTTTCATTTGCATTCATTTATTCATTAAATTATGGGTTCAGAACTTTAGTAGTTGTGGAGATCTGTAACCTGATTTGCAGGAATAGTGTTCAGTCTTGTTTACACTACTGGAGAGTATCTCTGAAATGATACAGACCTTCCTTGTGTAAATGAAGACATAGAGCAGCTTAACTCCAGAGCATAATGTAGGAGTGTAGTCAGTAGCAAAGCCAATGTCAGAAACCAAATCAGAATATACTGCAGCTAGAGGGGTAGAGCTTGAGCCTTGTCAGGAGACAAGCCAAGGTCAGAATCTAAATCAGAATGCACAGCAGCCAGAGGATAGTTCTAGAACATAGTCAAGAGCCAAGCCAAGATCAGAAGCCAAATCAAAACTCATCACACGGGGTAGTGCTAGAGCATAGTAAGGACCCATGCCATGGTCAGAAGCCAAATCAGAATACAATCCAGAAAGACATTAGGGCTAAAGCTTAGTCAGGAGCCAAGCCAAGGTCAGAAGCCAAATTAGAATCCACAACAGCCAGAGACTAATGCTGGAGCATTGTCAGGAGAAAAGCAAATCTCAGGTGCCAAAAAAGAATACATGGCAACCAGAGTAAGTGCTGGAGCATAGTCAGGAGCAAAGCCAATATCAGAAGCCAAATCAGAATACACAACATCTAGAGGGTAGTGCTGGAGCATAGTCAGAAGCCTATTCATGGTTAGAAGCCAAATAAGAATACACATCAGTTAGGGGGTAGTGCTAGAGTGTATTCAGGAGACAAGTCAAAGTCAGAAGCCAAATCAGAATACACTACAGCAATGGTGTAGTGCTAGAGAATAGTCAAGAGCCAAGCCAAGGTCAGAAGCAAAATCTGAATTCACAGCAGCCAGATGATAGTGCTAGTGCATAGAAGCTAAGGTCAGAGCCAAATCAGAATTCACTGCAGTCATATGGTAGTGCTAGATCAGTCAGTAACAAAGCCAAGGTCAGAAGTCCAATCAGATTTTACAGCAACCAGATGATAGTGGTAGAGCATAGTCGAGAGCTAAGCCAAAATCAGAGCCAAATCAAAATTTACAGCAACCAGAGAATAGTGGTAGAGCATAGCCAGGAACTAAGCCAAGGTCCAAAATCCAATCAGAATTCACAGCAGCCAGAGCATAACGCTAGAGTATAGTCAGGAGCCAAGCCAAGGTCAGAAGCCAAATAGGAATACAGTCCAACTAGAGGGTAGGGCTAAAGCATAAGTCACAAGCCAAAATCAGAATATACTGCAACTAGAGGACAGTGCTACATCTTATTCAGGAGCCAAATCATGGTCAGAAGCTAAATAGGAATACACTGCACCCAGATGATAATTCTAAAGAATAGTCGGAAGCCAAGTCAGAATACACTGCAACCAGAGGATAGTGCTATAGCTTAGTCAGGAGTCAAGTAAAGGTCAGAAGCCAAATCAGAATATACCACAACCGATTCTAAAGTATATGGGGCAATTTATACTTTATCCAAGTGGAGCACTATTCCTTTAGAGTCTAATCCCTCTTTAAAGGATCCTATGGATAGAAAGCTTGAAGGCATAAGCAATCCTTTCAGCTGCCGGGATTTCTTTTTTGCCCAGCTGTCAGTTTAGCTTGCATGGTTGAAGCTACTATAGTCTGGTGGACAACCAATTGGAGCTTGTATCTGAAGACATATCCTTGGAAGAGAGACAATATTCTGTGAAGCTCCTTAAAAATTCAAACAGCTTCACTTGTGATGTGGCAGTGGAAATGTTAAGCATTAATGCTAAGAGTATTGTTGTGGCTCTGCTTGCAAGACTGAGTCTGTGTTTCAGATGCTTTACACAGTAGGTTCATAAATTTACCAAAGAGCTCACTGGTTATACAAATTGAAATCTTTTTTTTCTGCGGTTGATTATAGTTTGTTTCCATGAGAATGTCTGTAATCAACTCAGGACCAAGCTGCTGTTTGTTTTGTGCTTAACTTCAGCACACCCTGCTTCCTATTGCTACTCAATGCATGGAAGTTGTGGGTCTGATGGTGGCTGCTTCAAATGCAGTTCTCTTTGCCAGATTTCATTGGAGGCCTCTGCAGCTGTCCCTTCTTTGGCAGCGGAACAGAGATTACTAGGACCTGTTTCAGAAGATCCTTCTAGAAAAGCAATAAAGACAGTAGTTGAAGTGGCAGAATCACTAATTTATTGCCTCCTTTCTTCGGCCAGTTTGGAAAGTTATCAGGACAGCCACCTGCCTACATTGGTTGGGGGGTTTGTTTGAGGGTCATTGAGGGAGGGTGCAGAAGGTTTAGTCTCCTCAGGAACTCTGTGTGATTTTCAGGGATCTACAGAGTTGGCCCAGCCTTAGGCAGGAGTCATTCATCCAGTTTCAGTTGGACAGTGTCACAGCAGACTCTTACATCATAGGGTGGAATTTAGGAGTTCCTTGGTCATCCAAATCCTGGGAGATGGACTTTCTCAGTCGCTAGTGCCTCCACTGGATGTAACAAATTTTTGTGCTCTCTTGCAAAGGTAACAGGAAGCCTGTGCCGTCCTTTCCTTCCTCTTGCCAACTGCTAATTGTGTCTCAATATTCAGCTTCCAACAATACCCCAGTGGAAAAAAAAGCCCATATGTGACATCAGAGATAGTTGCCATAAACATTTTTTTGGCTACTCTTTTTTCATTGGCTGGACAGGGGCATCACAGGTTTACAGTTATTTTTACAAATCTTTTTTATATATATAAATTAATTAAACATTTTACTCCGCAACTGTTGCTTATAAATCATATCATTATAGAGCATTTTTATATTTGTGTCCCTTTTAAAATTTAGAGCTAATTTTCTGATTTAGCGTTAAAATTATAACCTGTTCTTATTTTTTGGTTTAAAGGGACAGTCTACACCAGAATTTTTATTGTATCTAAGCCTCTGCAAACTGCCCCTTATTTCAGTTCTTTTAACAGACATCCATTTTAGAGCTGGCTCACCTGAACTCCACGTGCGTGACCACAGTGTTATCTATATGACACACATGAACTAACACCCTCTAGTGGTGCAAAACTGTCAAAAAGCCCTGAGAGAAGAGGCGGCATTCAAGGGCTTCGAAATTAGCATATGAACCTCCTAGGTTTAGCTTTCAACTAAGAATACCAAGAGAACAAAGCAAAATTGGTGATAAAAGTAAATTAGAAAATTGTTTAAAATTACATTCTCTATCTGAATCATGAAAGTTTATTTTGGACTACACTGTCCCTTTAAAAGTAAATCACACTTTCTGGGGAAGTATTTTATTCCCAAGAAAGCCACTTAGTGACAAAGTTGCAAACCCATATACATAACTAAGGTGCTTGACTTATTTTTAGAATGAATTCCATACAGTGGATATATTAGAAAATAGAAGCCTCTCTCTGTGTGTTTATTTTACTTCTGTACACCCTGCATATCCCATTATGCCTGGATAAGTTCTAGATGCCAAGTAGAGATGGCTAAACCCTTTATGATTGTGTCAGCATCAGATGGCAGCTGAGAGGCAGTTGGCCAATGACTCTGTGCTCTTGGCAGCAGATCTGTCTTTATTAATCTAGCCTTAGAGACTGGATATGGACATATTGTAAATCATTTCAGTATCTTTACAATGTACAGCAAGTGTGGGAAATTATGCAGACTCAGACTCATATCATTTACATCCGAACCTCCATTACTGTCTGCTAAACAAATTAATCTACCTCCTAAACAAATCAAGCTAGTCTCTTTGGTTTTTATATATTTTTGTTTGACCACACTATACATGAGTTTTATCCAGAGAGGAGGGTGTTGCCCAAAATCTTAAATATTTGCTGCTCTCAGCATTAAATACTCATGTATGTAATTTAATGCCGTGATTTAAGTAATATTTATACCTCACTTGAGACATTTGAACTCAGCTCCTATCCTAATCCAGTTGAAATTAATACTAAGGTGTTTATTTAAAGGGACAGTATACACCAATTTTCATATAACTGCATGTAATAGACACTACTATAAAGAAGAATATGCACAGATACTGATCTAAAAATCCAGTATAAAACCTTTTAAAAAAACTTACACAGAAGCTCCCAGTTTAGCACTGTTGATTAGGTTGACTGGGACACCCACTGAAAGGGGCTGGGAAAACAAGAAGAGCAGATCCCCCCCCCCCCCCGCATATGGAAAGACAGATATCATAAACAAGAGCCTACAGGAGTCTATAAACGCGTGTATACATCTGAGACTGTGGGACGTGGTTAGGAGTCTTAAAATCAGCACAATGTTATTAAAAAATAAGCAGAACTTTACATTGTTACAAAAACACTCCCAGATGGGCTATATAAATATATAATCTACAAAAAATTTATGCAAAGAAGTAGCTAGTGTACAATGTCCCTTTAAGGGATTGTATTAATACATAGCACGGTTACTCTAGTAAAATTGCTGGTAAAAAACACTAAACTGTGCTTATTTTGCTTTTTAAGGGGAACACATTCCAAACAGCTGTTCTTGTGTCTGCCTATATTTTGCCCACCTCTGGTGTCAAACCAAACCCTAATTAATTGTTAACACCTCTCCAGTGCCTTTGTATGGATAAAAGCACGATTACATAAAGCATTGGCTCAGCGCATGTCAGCTGATTGAGAAGAGTCAGGTTTTGTTTCTGGACAAATACCGCCTACCTGTACACTGGATGTTGGCAAATGCAGATGCGATCAAACAGTAATATAAATGGTACTGATACCATAAAGAGCACGTTCTTTCTAAATATAGATCTCTTTTGTTAACGCGCCAGCATGCAGTGAGGACTTGAGGTTTAATAAATAATTCAGCACAATTGTTTCACTGTGTACTTTACTGCCAAATATTCCTTAACCCTTTAACTGCCGTCCGGTCCTAGTTTAATGTGCACTTGGCAAGGACGTGAAGTTGCAATTTGCTTCTAATACTGGTATAAAGTACACATAAACATGTAGACTGTCAGTTGCAGTCTATCCTTTGACCACGTTTTTTGGTAATATGTAATCCTTATTATTTAACAGAAATCACATAAAAATAGAGTGCAAGTTGAGATAAAAAATTCAAGTGGTATGGAGTGCCAATACAGATGGCATAAAATCCTAGAATTACTAGAATTCTTGTACTCGTATTACAAGTCAGTGGTTAAAGGGCCATAATTGTTGAAAAATGACATTAGAACAGGACCCACAGAGTGCTTCTGGTCCAGATCAGAAACCAGTGCTGATCCCATTAGCAGAGCTAGTCGAACGACTCAACAGGGTAACTAGCACTGGTGATTGGATCAGCCCCAGCTTCTGCTTTTGTACATAGTAGTTTTGTTTTTCTTTTTATTCTGTCACATGATTTTTGCAGCAAAAGTCCTCTTTTGAGCATGGGCAAAAACTGACTGGAGCTAGTGCATGTGTCTCCTAGCAACCAGTTACAAAGTTTAAACTACCTCCTTGCCTTCCTTTAGAGAGATAGCCCCTTCTGGGGCTGTGCCAGTAAGTAATAGACCCTGCACATATGAAGTTAAAAAAATAAATAGAAGGAAAAATCCTTTTAAAATGATGAATACATACTGCAATGATTTATATTAAGCATAACACACTGCTTAGTGTGTTTTATTACATGAAATTGACTTTTTGTTTACAACTTAGCTTTGCATTATGCTGCACAGTGATTGTCTGATCAATGTAATACCTGTCCTTATTTGGAGGCAGCAGAGATAAGAAGTTTCTAAAAGGGTATATCGTTGGACTGCAAAACAGTGCAAAATATTTTGCTAACAAAATTACAGTTAAAATGCTTTTAAATCATTTATTTTTTTATGCAAGCTTTTGCAAGGCAGTATTTATTTGTGGATATGTACTAGGGATACAGAACAAGAAAGGTTTTATATCCCTTTAACTTACCATAGAGCTTTCTTCGTGGTCATAGTCCATGTTAGCATTCTAGGATTCCCACCCTTGTTTGATGTTATTGCCGGACTGCAGTAGGAGTGACTAGGAAGTCATGCATGTTTATTGTCTAGTGGAGCAGCTATCCATGTGTTTAGGGAAGGAAAATTATTATAATTGTCATCATTTATTTGTAAAGCTTTTCCATATTCATTAGAACTGATTAATTAATGAGATGAAAATTAGGTGCTATGATGACATTTATAGCAAACACAATTACATAAATTATAGAGGGCCCTACCTATAAATTGCCATCGGCATAGACATTATTCTATTGGACAGAATGATTGGTATGTTTTGGTCACTGTCCATTAAACATTTTTATAGCAGGAGGATCTTTATGTATCAGCCAATGAGCACGGATACTGTTGTATGCTTAATGTATTTGTACATGCAGTTTAGCATGTTTTCTAGCTAGTATGTCATATGAGGGAAACATAGGATTTCAATACCTATTTAGCAATATAAAAACAGATTGAGTTGTACCAGTTCAGGCAGTTTACAGGTAGAAAAGATCTATTATAGTTTTGCTTAAAGGCACAAAAAATGTCAAAACTGATTTGCACATAAATGTACTGAAGAGAAGCATTTTCTAGTACACATGAATTAGCAAATAACCTTCCTGCAAAAATGATGAAGAAGCATTTACTGTGCATGGACCATATATAAATATGCAACTTGCACCTGCGTTAAAGCACCGCACCTGTTCAGACAACATTTATTATATTGATAACTCAGTTGCCATAATTTTTGAAAAAATCCTTCCCCATTATCTCTTTGAGCCGCCATGGTATTTGAATGAGAGTGCACAAGGTATATCTACTAGATATATGCAATTTGGGTGCTAACGAATGCCGAAGAAGGTAGCCGAAAGCCGCATTTGGCTCTTTACGGAGCCGGATTTATTCTTGCAACAATGCAGCACACTGAGATCTGTGCAAATCCAGATCCACAAATGCACATATCTAAATATTATTTACACATGCTCCATAGTATAAGCTATTGCTGAAACAGTCATATCTAGCGTGTATTACAGAAATGCATCTATTCAGAAATAAGATACATTCATGTGCATTTCACTTTCTTTGTTTTATGTTACACTCATTACCTGACCACAAATGAAGTTGTCCACATGTCACAGAAAAAAAGTGTTAAATGGTGCACAAGTAAACCCCTGCACATATACTAGTCTGTTCCCAAAAACAGACAAGAATGAACACAAAAATACACAAAATGGGGTGTATATGTGCGCTAAACAGCTAAGGGGTTATTAAATATCTTATCAGAATCGTGAGTATCTCTAATCGATTTACTTAAAAGGTTTACTAATTAGAATGATCAAATGGAAACAAGATCAGAGGGTATATAATACGAAATGTTAATATTTATTACTATGCTAAAAATATTAAAAAAAAGTTTGCGATATACACAAATACGTTAAAACACAATAAAAAACTTTTTCTTATATATGACCCATCTTGATAAAGCCGTGTAAAACGGCTAAACGCGTTGATGGTACAAAGAGAGAGTACTGATTTTGGAGTTACATTATCCAGTCGAAGGATTGACACGGATTCAAAAAGGGACTTTATTCCTCAAAAAGAAATCAACTAAACTCTGCGCAGAGTAAGGATACAAGAATCGTCACGGAACTACTTCTCATTGTAGTACATACAGATAGTGACGTCACCAACCCGGAAGACCAACTAAACGGAGTTGTACAGACACCTGTGCCCTGCTGAACAAACGGCAAGTGTTCAAACTGAATCAAGGTAGGCACATAGAGGTGTAACAGTCCTTTTTTCTCCTACATAGGTGCGTCCGGTCCACGGCTTCATCCTTACTTGTGGGAATATTCTCTTCCCTAACAGGAAATGGCAAAGAGGCACACAGCAAAAGCTGTCCATATAGCCCCTCCTCCGGCCCCGCCCCCCAGTCATTCTCTTTGCCGCTCTGAACAAGTAGCATCTCAGCGGGGATGGTGAAGAGTTTGTGGTGTTTAGTTGTAGTTTTTATTTCTTCTATCAAGAGTTTGTTATTTTAAAATAGTGCTGGCTTGTACTATTTACTCTACAACAGAAAAGTGATGAAGATTTCTGTTTAAGAGGGCTATGATTTTAGCACAAGTAACTAAAATCCATTGCTGTTACCACGCAGGACTGTTGAAACCAGAGAACTTCAGTTGGGGGTAACAGTTTGCAGACTCATCTGCTTCAGGTATGACTAGTCTCCTTCTAACACAGGCTAATGCTAGATGACAGTCATTTTTCCCCTCAGGGAAAACGGTAAGCCATTTTTCTTTGAACTCAGCAAAAAAGATAACAGGCTTCCCCTTTTTGGTTTTTATGCTGGTAGACACTATTATGGGCCAAATCGATTGATTTTTATTACAATATCATGGCATTTGAAATGTTTTATAAGCTTATATACACTTAGGGACGTTTTTTATTTGATCTGGCTTGTTTTAGATGCCTAAATCTAGTCAGGAAGGCCCCTTCACTCTAGTATACTGAGGGAGGAGGCCTCATTTTGGCGCTTCAGCTGCGGAGTTGATTTCAAGGCAGTGCATGCAGATTCATGTGAGAGGGTCCTGTGGCTCAGAAAGTGACTCCAGAAGGCTTATTTCTGTGGTGGTTGACCCCTAAGGAAGGTAAAAGCTACAGCAAAAGCTGTAGCAGGGATTGTAGTGTATAAAAACGGTTAAATCCAACAATTAGCTCCGGTTTGTTTATTTTAAGGGCTAGAGTCTCCATTTTTGCTGTGCAATACTTTCAAAGCATTAAGACACTGGGGTCCAAATTTCATAAAAATCGGATATTGCCTTCATAGGTTTTTGAACATTCAGAAATAAAGTGTGTCATTTTATTATTTAAAGAGACAGTAACGGTTTTGTTTAAAATCATTTTTATTGCATTGTTTGCCTGCCTAAATCTGTTTAACATGTCTGTGCCATCAGATAACCTATGTTCTGTGTGTATAGAGACCAATGTGGTCCCCCCTTCGAGTGTTTGTGATAATTGTGCCATAGCGTCCAAACAAAGTAAGGACAGCTCTGTTACATTTAATAATGTTGCCCAAGATGATTCATCTAATGAAGGTAGTGGGGATAGTTCTACATCCTCTCCTTCTGTGTCTACACCAGCTTTGCCCGCGCAGGCGACACCTAGCGCGCCAGTACTTATTTCTATGCAACAATTAACAGCAGTAGTGGATAATTCTATAGCACATCTTTTATCCAAACTGCCAGCATTTCAGAGAAAGCGTGATTGGTCAGTTTTAAATGCAGATAAAAAGGATGAACAATTAGACGCTGACGATGCCTTATCTATTTTACCCTCACATCAATCGGAATTGGCTGTGAGGGAGGGGCTGTCTGAGGGAGAAATTTCTGACTCAGGAAAAATTTCTCAACAGGCAGAACCTGATATAGTAGCATTTAAGTTTAAGCTAGAACATCTCCGCGCCTTGCTTAAGGAGGTATTAGCTACTCTGGATGACTGTGATTCTATGGTAGTACCAGAGAAGTTGTGAAAATTGGACAAATTCTTAGAGGTCCCAGTGCACGATGACGCCTTTCCAATACCCAAGAGGGTAGCGGACATAGTGGATAAGGATTGGGAGAAGCCGGGTATACCCTTTGCCCCACCTCCTATATTTAAGAAAATGTTTCCCATTGTAGACCCTAGAAGGGACGCATGACAGACGGTCCCGAAGGTTGAGGGAGCAGTTTCAACATTAGCGAAGCGCACAACTATTCCTATAGAGGACAGCTGCGCTTTCAAAGATCCTATGGATAAAAAATTGGAAGGATTGCTTAAAAAGATTTTTGTTCAGCAAGGTTTCATCCTTCAACCAGCTACGTGTATTATTACTGTCACCTCAGCAGCGTCTTTTTGGTTCGAGGAATTAGAAAGGTCGCTCCAGAAAGAGACTTCCTATGAAGAAGTCATGGACAGAATTCACGCACTAAAGTTAGCTAATTCCTTTATATTGGATGCTGCTTTTCAAATAACGAAATTGGCGGCAAAAAACTCAGGTTTTGCTATAGTAGCGCGGAGGGCGCTTTGGCTGAAATCCTGGTCGGCAGATGTGTCGTCCAAGACTAAGTTACTTAATATTCCTTTCAAGGGTAAGACCCTTTTTGGGCCGGAATTGAAGGAAATTATTTCAGACATCACTGGGGGTAAGGGCCATGCCCTCCCACAGGATAGGCCTTTTAAGGCTAAGAACAAGTCTAATTTTCGTTCCTTTCGCAATTTCAGGAACGGACCGGCTAATAACTCCACTGCCGCTAGACAAGACGGTAACGCGGTCCAGCCCAAACCTGCATGGAAGCCCGTGCAAGGCTGGAACAAGGGTAAACAGACCAAGAAATCTACTGCTGCTACCAAAACAGCATGAAGGGGTAGCCCCCGATCCGGGACCGGATCTAGTAGGGGGCAGGTTATCTCTCTTTGCTCAGGCTTGGGCAAGAGATGTTCCGGATCCCTGGGCACTAGAAATAGTCTCCAAGGGATGGATACCTGCTAGAGTTCAAGGGACTTCCTCCAAAGGGAAGGTTCCACCTGTCTCGCTTATCTTCAGACCAGATAAAGAAACAGGCATTCTTACATTGTGTAAGAGACCTATTAAAGATGGGAGTGATAAACCCAGTCCCCTCAGGGGAGCAAGGTCTAGGGTTTTACTCGAACCTCTTCGTAGTTCCCAAAAAAGAGGGAACTTTCAGGCCAATTCTGGATTTAAAGATATTAAAAAAATTCCTCAGAGTTCCATCTTTCAAAATGGAAAACATTCGGACAATCTTGCCGACAATCCAACAGGGTCAATATTTGACTACCGTGGACCTAAAGGATGCGTATCTGCATATCCCAATCCACAAAACTCATCATCAGTTCCTGAGGTTCGCCTTTCTGGACAAACATTACCAGTTTGTGGCTCTTCCATTCGGTTTAGCCACCGCTGCCAGAATTTTCACAAAGGTGCTAGGGTCCCTTCTAGCGGTCCTAAGGCTGAGGGGCATTGCTGTAGCACCTTACCTAGACGACATCCTAATCCAAGTGTCGTCTCTTTCCAAAGCAAGGGCTCATACAGACATTGTGTTGGCCTTTCTCAGATCTCACGGGTGGAAGGTGAACATAGGAAAGAGTTCACTGTCACCGTCCACAAGGGTTCCTTTTCTGGGAACAATAATAGATTCTGTGGAAATGAAGATCTTCCTGACAGAAGTCAGAAAGATAAAGCTTCTAAACGCTTGTCGAGTTCTTCATTCTATTCCTCAGCCCTCCATAGCTCAGTGCATGGAAGTAATAGGACTAATGGTTGCAGCAATGGACGTGGTTCCTTTTGCTCGAATTCATTTAAGACCATTACAGCTGTGCATGCTCAAACAGTGGAATGGGGACTATACAGACTTGTCTCCCCAAATTCAAGTAGACCAGGTAACCAGGGACTCACTTCTCTGGTGGTTGACCCAGGATCACCTGTCTCAGGGAATGAATTTCCGCAGACCGGAGTGGGTCATTGTCACGACCGACGCCAGCCTCTTGGGTTGGGGCGCGGTCTGGGACTCTCTGAAAGCTCAGGGTCTATGGTCTCGGGAAGAATCTCTTCTCCCGATAAACATTTTGGAACTAAGAGCAATATTCAATGCGCTCCTGGCTTGGCATCAACTAGCAGAAGCCAGGTTCATAAGGTTTCAGTCGGACAACATAACGACTGTTGCGTACATCAATCATCAGGGGGGAACATAGAGTTCCTTGGCGATGAGCGAGGTGTCCAAGATCATCAAATGGGCGGAGGATCACTCCTGCCATCTATTTGCAATTCACATCCCAGGAGTAGACAACTGGGAGGCGGATTACCTGAGTCGTCAGACTTTCCATCCGGGGGAGTGGGAAGTCCACCCTGAGGTCTTTGCCCAGTTAACTCAACTATGGGGCAACCCGGATATGGATCTGATGGCGTCTCGTCAGAACTCCAAGGTTCCTCGATACGGCTCCAGATCCAGGGATCCCAAGGCGGCACTGGTGGATGCATTAGTGGCGCCCTGGTCGTTCAATCTGGCTTATGTGTTTCCACCGTTCCCTCTCCTTCCCAGGCTTGTAGCCAGGATCAAACAGGAGAAGGCTTCGGTGATTCTAATAGCTCCTGCGTCGCCACGCAGGACTTGGTATGCGGATCTGGTGAATATGTCATCGGTTCCACCATGGAAGCTACCTTTGAGACAGGATCTTCTAGTTCAAGGTCCATTCAGACATCCAAATCTAGTTTCTCTGCAACTGACTGCTTGGAAATTGAACGCTTGATTCTATCTAAGCGTGGGTTTTCTGATTCGGTTATAAATACTCTAATTCAAGCCAGAAAACCAGTGACTAGGAAAATTTACCATAAAATATGGCAAAAATATATCTGTTGGTGCAAGTCCAAAGGTTTTGCTTGGAGTAAAGTCAAAATCCCTAGAATACTTTCCTTTCTCCAAGAGGGTTTGGATAAAGGTTTGTCAGCTAGTTCTTTAAAAGGACAGATATCTGCTCTGTCAGTTTTGTTACACAAACGACTGGCAGTCGTGCCAGATGTATAGGTGTTTGTACAGGCATTAGTTAGAATTAAGCCTGTCTACAGACCTATAACTCCTCCATGGAGTCTAAACTTGGTTCTCTCAGTTCTTCAAGGGGTTCCGTTTGAACCCTTACATTCCATAGATATTAAGTTACTATCTTGGAAAGTTCTGTTTTTGGTTGCTATTTCTTCTGCTAGAAGAGTTTCTGAATTATCTGCTCTGCAGTGTTCTACTCCCTATCTGGTTTTCCATTCAGATAAGGTAGTTTTACGTACCAAACCTGGTTTCCTTCCAAAGGTGGTTTCCAACAGGAATATTAACCAGGAAATAGTTGTTCCTGCCCTGTGTCCGAATCCAGTTTCAAAGAAGGAACGTTTGTTACACAACCTAGATGTGGTCCGTGGTCTACTTAGAGGCAACTAAGGATTTCAGACAAACTTCATCCTTGTTTGTTGTTTATTCTGGTAAGAGGAGAGGGCAAAAAGCTACTGCTACCTCTCTTTCTTTTTGGCTGAAAAGCATCATCCGATTGGCTTATGAGACTGCCAGACGGCAGCCACCTGAACGAATTACAGCTCACTCTACTAGGGCTGTGGCTTCCACATGGGCTTTCAAGAACGAGGCCTCTGTTGATCAGATTTGTAAGGCAGCGACTTGGTCTTCACTGCATACTTTTACGAAATTTTACAAATTCGATACTTTTGCTTCCTCGGAGGCTGTTTTTGGGAGAAAGGTTTTGCAAGCCGTGGTGCCTTCTGTTTAGGGCGCCTGACTTGTTCCCTCCCTTCATCCGTGTCCTAAAGCTTTGGTATTGGTTCCCACAAGTAAGGATGAAGCCGTGGACCGGACACACCTATGTAGGAGAAAACAGAATTTATATCTTACCTGATAAACTCCTTTCTCCTACGGTGTGTCCGGTCCACGGCCCGCCCTGGCTTTTTGTCAGGCTTAAATATTTTTTCTATACACTACAGTCACCACGGCACCCTATAGTTTCTCCTTTTTCTCCTAACCGTCGGTCGAATGACTGGGGGGCGGGGCCGGAGGAGGGGCTATATGGACAGCTTTTGCTGTGTGCCTCTTTGCCATTTCCTGTTAGGGAAGAGAATATTCCCACAAGTAAGGATGAAGCCGTGGACCAGACACACCGTAGGAGAAAGGAATTTATCAGGTAAGATATAAATTCTGTTTTTAGTGTGGTACCCTTCTCAGAATATTGTTTTGCATAAGACCTGTAATATAAGGCTACTGAGTAACTGGACATTTAACTGAAGGTTTTTTAACAAGTCAGCAAGAATCTATTAAGATTCCATACGTCTGTTCACGACATTGATTGGACTATTGCTTGTCTACAATAACAAGGATGAATACAAGTCTAGAAGTATCAAGGACTTTATACTACCTTTTAGCAAAAAGGACATTTTAAAACACCAAAGCGCTAAATAAATTGCAACATTCGTGATGCACAATAAATTGCAATATTTGTGATGTACAAGGTGGCAATTCACATCTATATATAAGGTGGATATGGTTTAAATATAAGTGTATATACACATTACCGGTCATATGTAAGAAAAAGTTTTATATTGTGTTTTAACGTATTTGTGTATATCACAAATTTTTTAAATATTTTTAGCATAGTAATAAATATTAACATTTCATATTATATACCCTGTGATCTTATTTCCATTTGATCATTCTAATTAGTAAACATTTTAAGTAAATCGATTAGAGATACTCACTATTCTGATAAGATATTTAATAACCCCTTAGCTGTTTAGCGCACATATACACCCCATTTTGTGTATTTTTGTGTCCACATGTTACACCTATAAAATCCCTGCACATAAACTTACTTTCTTTCTAATGACACGGTGAGTCCACGGATCATCTCTAATTACTATTGGGAATATCTATCCTGGCCAGCAGGAGGAGGCAAAGATCACCACAGCAAAGCTGTTAAGTATCACCTCCCTTCCCTCCAACCCTAGTCATTCTCTTTGCCTACGTTAAAAGCAAGGAGGTGGTAAAGTTTAGATGTCTGAAAGAAGATTCTTCAATCAAGATTTTATTATTTTAAAGCAGAGCAAGTTTGTTCTGCTCCTTCCTGGGGTTTAGCCGTAGCCCATGTCAGTCTCTTCAGTAGAGCAGTGGTGGCTTTTAAGCAATTGGGAACTTGTGGGGTATAATTCTCACTGCGCCTCCCAAATAGTTGTTGCTGCCCTAACTTGAAAGCCTGAGTAAGATTACTCAGTCTTTCTTTTTTCCCACAGGTCCATGTGAGGAAGAATGCCTTTCAAACCTAGTGAGCTGCCCTGCTGCCAGGCAGATTTACATTATGGTAAGTGCTAAATTTATCATCTCTGTATAGGACATTAGATGCATTAATCCTATTATGGGTTAATAGGATAATGTGAGGCAGTTTGTGCAGGCACTGGGGACGAGAGGATTTTTTAATAGGCTCAGTTTGTTTTTTGTTTCCGGTGTGTTCTGGTCAGGGTGGTAGTGTTTTTTTACTTGTTCTCGGCGGCTTTACTTTCATAGTGGAGGTTAATGCAGGCCGGGAAGTTCAGCTTGGGCGGGTCTCTTCTGAAGCGGCAAAAGAGTTTTTGCGTGCTTTTTTACTAATCACTTCCTGAGTGCCGGAAGGGTGACGTACTTTTGTTGCGGCTCTGCATTCTCAGTGAGAGCGGTCGCCAGATACCGGTGGGAGCAGCTCTGGATTGAGTCCGGATTTTCTCTACTATTGACTCCGGCAACCAGCAGGACAGGTAGGCACCTCAGCAGAGCTAGCTGAGGTGTAGAGAGGTGTCTGGGGTTTTATAGAGCCGCTGCTTTGCTATTAGGAAATAAAAAAGTTACTTTAAAATTTAAAGGGACAGTAACATTTTTTTGCCATAAGTTTTAAAGTTAAATAAAAGAATTTTATTTTTAATTTGTTCATTTATTGCGTAAAGATGGACCAAGAGGATCTGCAAAATGTTACTTGTACTTTGTGTTTTGATGCTAATGTGGAACCACCAATCCCTTTTTGTTCCTCATGTATTGAGAGAACATCGCATTGCAGGGATAGACTTTTTGAATTTGAGCCATCATTGTCTAAGGCGGATGCTGTTCAGGGGTCTCCTGTTCAAGATATGCCGCAGCTTTCTCTTCAAGTGTCCCAAACATTATTATCGTCTACATATGCAGTGCCCTGCACTTCCTCTCACACTCCGGTTTGAGTTTCGTTGCAAGATATTGCTACCCACATATCTTCTGTGGTAACTGATGTGCTATCTGCTTTTCCCATGCTGCAGGAAAAGCGCAAGAGGAAATCTAAGGAATCAGTGAGTAAGGTTTCTGACACAGTCGTGGCTATTCTGAATGTTCCTTCACAGAAGTCTGAGGAGGAAGATACTTTGGTAGCATCTGAGGGTGAAATCTCAGATTCAGACAGTGTAACTCCTTCTGATGCTGAAGTTGTATCCTTCAGGTTTAAGCTGGAACACCTCTGTTTGTTACTTAAGGAGGTTTTGGCTACCTTGGACGACCCCGACACTACTGTCTTAGTCAGTCCTATGTAGTCTAGTAAGCTAAACAAGTACTTTGATGTACCTTCATGGTGGAGGTTTTCCCTGTACCAGACCGGGCTACAGAGATTATTGCTGGGGAATGCGAGAGAGCTGGTATCCCTTTTTCTCCATCCCCAATATTCAAGAAGATGTTTCCAATAGCTGACTCTATGAAGGAGTATTGGCAAACGGTCCCCAAGATGGAAGGGGCAATTTCCACTTTGGCTAAGAGAATACTATTCCCATAGAGGATAGCTGTTCCTTTAAGGATCCTAAGGATAAAAAGTTAAAAGGGTTACTTAAAAAGATGTATGTACACCAGGGTTTATAATGGCAACCTGCGGTGTGTATTGCTACCGTCACCAGTGCGGCGGCATACTGGTTTGATGCGTTGTCTGATTCTATTCAGGCAGATACTCCCCTTGAAGAGATCCAGGATAGGATCAAGGCTTTTAAGTTGGCCAATTCCTTTATTATGGATGCTTCCCTACAAGTTATTAAGTTGGGAGCAAAGATTTTTGGTTTTGCCGTACTGGCCCACAGAGCTTTATGGTTGACGTCCTGGTCTGCGGATGTGTCGTCTTTATGCTAAGCTTTTGCCGATTCCCTACAAGGGTAAGACCTTGTTTGGGCCAGGCGTGGCTGAAATTATTTCAGACATTATGGGAGGAAAGGGTAATTTCCTCCCTCAGGATAAGAAGAATAAGCAGAAAGGACATCAGAGTAATTTTCGTTCCTTTCGAAACTTCAAAGGTAAGCCTTCCTCTCCCTTTGCCAAGCAGGAACAGTCCAAGCCTTCCTGGAGGTCCAACCAGTCTTGGAACAAGGGGAAGCAATCTAAGAAGCCTGTTAATGACTCAGCTTGAAGAGTCTGCCCCCGATCCAGGACCAGATCTTGTGGGGGGCAGACTTTCTTTCTACGCTCAGGCCTGGGTTCGGGATGTTCCGGATCCCTGGGCGGTGGACATAGTGTCCCAGGGATACAAACTAGAGTTCAAGACCTTTCCTCAAAGGGGCAGGTTTCTGCTCTCAAGATTATCTGTAGACCAGATAAAAAGAGAGGCATTCTTACACTGTGTCCGGGACCTTTCCGACCTGGGAGTGATAGTTCCTGTTCCAATGCAGAAACAGGGTCTGGGATTCTACTACAATCTGTCCGTGGTTCCCAAAAATGAGGGAACTTTCAGACCAATTTAGACCTCAAAAGTCTAAACAAGTTCTTCAGAGTACCGTCCTTCAAGATGGAAATGATTCGTTCCATTCTTCCCTTGGTTCAAGAGGGTCAATTCATGACAACAGTAGATTTAAAGGATGCGTACCTGCATGTTCCCATCCACAGGGATCATCACAAGTTTCTGAGGTTCGCTTTTCTAGACAAACACTTCCAGTTTGTGGCTCTTCCATTCGGCCTTGCCACAGCTCCCAGAATTTTCTCAAAGGTCCTGGGAGCCCTGTTGGCGGTTCTCCGGTTGCGGGGCATTGCAGTGGCGCCTTATCTGGATGACATTCTGGTTCAGGCGCCATCCTTTCAACAAGCAAACTCCCACACAGAGATGTTGTTATCTTTTCTGCGTTCTCACGGATGTAAGGTGAATTTGGAAAAGAGTTCCTTGATTCCAGCTACAAGGGTAGTTTTCTTGGGAACCATAATAGATTCCTTATCAATGAAAATATTTCTGACAGAGGTCAGAAAAACAAAGATCTTCGACTCTTGTCTTGCCCTTCAGTCCTCTCCTCGGCCGTCAGTGGCCCAATGTATGGAGGTAATTGGTCTGATGGTAGCTGCCATGGACATCATTCCGTTTGCCTGGTTCCATCTTAGACCTCTGCAGTTATGCATGCTCAAGCAATGGAATGGGGATTATGCAGATCTGTCTCTGCGATTACATCTGGATCAGGCGACAAGAGATTCTCTTCCTTGGTCGTTGTCTCAGGAACATCTCTCCCAGGGAACCTGCTTCCGCAGACCTACCTAGGTTATTGTGACCACGGATGCCAGCCTGCTGGGATAGGGAGCAGTATGGGACTCGCTAAAGGCTTAGGGGATTTGGACTCGGGAGGAGTCTGTTCACCCCATAAACATCCTAGAGCTGAGGGCAATCTTCAATGCTCTTCTGGCCTGGCCTCAGTTAGCTTCAGCCTGGTTTATCAGGTTCCAGTCGGACAACATAGCTTCAGTGGCTTACACAACCATCAGGGAGGAACTCGGAGTTCCTTGACCATGACAGAGTTAGCCAAAATTATTCAGTGAGCGGAGACCCACAACTTCTGTCTATCTGCGATCCACATTCCAGGAGTGGACAATTGTGAAGCAGGTTTTCTGAGCAGACAGACCTTTCACCTGGGGGAGTGGGAACTTCATCCGGAGGTGTTTTCCAACTTGATTCTCAAATGGGGACAGCCAGAGCTGGATCTCATGGCATCTCGACAGAATGCCAAGCTCCCGAGGTACGGGTCGACGTCAAAGGATCCTCAGGCTGTACTGATAGATGCTCTGGCGGTTCCTTGGAATTTCAGTCTAGCATACCTATTTCCTCCGTTCACTCTCCTTCCACGGGCCCATTGCTCAAATCAAACAGAAGAAGGCACCGTTGTTGCCTCGCAGGATCTGGTATGTAGACCTTGGAGACTTCCACTGAGGAAGGACCTTCTACTTCAAGGGCCCTTCCTTCATCCAAATCTCGTTTCTCTGAAGCTGACTGCTTGGAGATTGAACGCTTAATTCTTTCTAAGCACGGGTTTTCAGAGTCGGTTATTGAGACCTTGATTCAGGCTCGTAAGCCTGTGACTAGAAAGATTTACCATAAGATATGGCGTAAATATCTGTATTGGTGTGAATCCAGAGGCTACTCTTGGAGTAGAGTTCAGATTCCTAGAATTTTGTCCTTTCTCCAGAGGGTCTGGAGAAGGGTTTATCTGCAAGTACTTTGAAGGGTCAAATATCTGCCTTGTCTATTTTGTTGCATAAACGTCTGGCGGATGTACCAGACGTGCAATCTTTCTTTCAGGCCTGTGTTCAAACCTGTTACTCCTCCCTGGAGTCTTAGCCTTGTTCTTAAAGGGCCAGGAAACCTAAAAAATAATGTTATATAATTCTGCACATAGTGCAGAATTATATAACATTATATTTAGCAGCAGCTTTATAAAACCTAATATTCCCTGTGAATTTTTATAAAAAATACTGTTTTCCAGACCCGCTCTCTGTGCTCTTCTGAGCGGGTTTGGTTTTTACACAGAGTGCATCTGGCCAGCTGTCTAGTCACAGCCTGGCCTGACCGCGCCATTACACTCAGCTCGCTCCCGCTGTCAGACAGAGCAGGAGCGAGCTGCACTGAGTATAATAGCCCGGTCGGGCCGGGCTGGGACTAGACAGCTAGCTAGGTGCGCTCTGTCTGAAAACCAGACCCGCTCAGAAAAGCACAGAGAGCGGGTCTGGAAAACAGTATTTTTTTATAAAAATTCACAGGGAATATTAGGTTTTATAAAGCTGCTGCTAATATAATGTTATATAATTCTGCACTATGTGCAGAATTATATAACATTATTTTTTAGGTTTACTGGCCCTTTAAAGTTCTTCAGCAGGCTCCATTTGAGCCTATGCATTCCTTAGATATTAAGATGTTATCTTGGAAAGTTTTGTTTCTGGTTGCTATTTCTTCTGTTCGTAGAGTCTCTGAGCTCTCGGCGTTGCAGTTTAAATATCCTTTGCAATCTGCTGTTTTTGAAGCCCTTGAGTCTTTACCGCCTCCACGTAAGTGCAAAACAAAGTATTGTACTCCTGAATCAAAGGGTAACTCTTCTTCTGGTGCTAGATCTGTAAGTCAGTCTCCAGGCTCTGACTTGGAGCAATTACTGAGTTATCTGCTCTTTTTTGGTAGGTTCCTTATTTAGTGTTCTTTCAAGATAAGGCTGTTTTAAAGACAAAGGGCTCCATTTATTAGGCAGTGGATGCTGCTTCGGAGGCCCATCGTTTCAGGCTCGTCTGAAACGGAAGTTAAGAAGCAGCGGTCATAAGACTGCTGCTCCTCAACTTGTCCACCACCTTTTAGGTGGCGGATTAAAATCATCCCGATCCGTTCAGGATGATTGACAGCCCCTGCTGGTGGCTGTTTGGCCGCCGGTGAGCAGGGGGCGGCATTGCAAAAGCATTTCACTAGAAATTTTTTTGCAATAATACGCTATCAGCATTTAGCAAGGTCAAGTGGACATGATTCGCTACAGAGAATAATGTCTGCTCAACTATTAATAAATCTAGCCCAAAATCCGGTTCTCTTCCTAAAGTAGTGTCAGCGGAAAATATTTATCAGGAGATTGTTGTTCCTTCTTTGTGTCCTAATCCTAAATCTCAGAAGGAGCGATTACTGCATAACTTGCACATAATTAGGGCATTAAAGTTATACCTAAAAGCAACAAAGGACATTTGTCTGTCTTCCAGCTTGTTTGTATTGTTCTCCGGTAAACGTAAAGGAAAAAAGGCTACTACTGCGTCTTTCTTTTTGGTTGAAGAATATAATTTGCAGATCCACCTGTTAAGATTACTACTTTTTCTGTGTCTACTTCCTGGGCCTTTAAGATTGAGGCCTCTGTAGAACAAATTTGCAAGGCGGCGACCTGTTCTCTTCACACTTTTACAAAGTTTTATTATTTTGATGTTTTTGCCTCAGCTGAGGCTGCATTTGGTAGGAAAGTTCTTCAGGTGGTGATACCTAGCATATAAAGGTCTGCCTTACCTTTTTTGTTTTCCCACCCATTACTTTTTTTGTGGACTCCACAGCTTGGGTATTGATTCCCAAGAGTAAGGATCGTGGACTCTCACTATCATTAGAAAGAAAACATTTATTCTTACCTGATAAGTTAATTTCTTTCTTAGTAGTGAGAGTCCACAAGCTTGCCCAACAGAGTATTTTGGTGGCGGTAGTCCTAATTTTTACCTCTTTTTTTACCCTATGTTCTTAATTACTTTTTTCTTTCCTTGGCCATGAATACTGCTGGGAGGGAAGAAGGAGGGATATATATATATATATATATGTATATTGGGATAGGCACGGACCAAGGCTGTGGCGGACATTTTCCAAAGTACAGACCTTAGTGAAGGACAACAAGGTACATTTAAAAAAAAACAAAAAACCCATTGGGTAGTGAATGCATGGGGAAATAGCCATCCAGCAGAAGTGGTAAAGACTGTGAAACATGCATTGGATAGGCATAAAGCTATGCTATATATAAGAGAAGGCCAGGAACTAATAAAGTATTCAGAAAATTGGGCAGACTAGATCATTCTATGTTTCTATAAGTCAGGAGAGCGTCACTTTGCTGCCAAATGGGCCGCACGTTGGACGCCCCTAGTCTAGTTCCACAAGTACAAATTGGTCATCTATTTAAACATCCCATCCCCGCAAAACATGGCGCCGTGTGTGTCCGAGGAGTTAGGACTAGCATTCATCTGTCCTACTCCTCCCTCCCCACAGCAAAACGGGTGGTGGATACTGCAAGGGCCAGTCACGGACACCTTGCCTATCCCGGGCAAATATATAAAGCTCTGGTAGAGTTTCTTTGCCGCCTCCTGGTAGCCAGGTGATGTAATCCCAAGAGTAAGGATCATGGACTCTCACTACCAAGAAATAAATGAATTTATCAGGTAAGAACAAATTATGTTGTTATTGCAGGTCTTTATCTCTTATGGCTTCTATTATTGTGAAAGAAATGTATCTTGACTTTGGTCATTTGTATGTTCTTAATTTATTCTGGAGTTAACATATGGTAAGCAGAGTATATTGTAGTATATTTTTTTTTTTACAGATTTCAACACAATTTCTAAACTAAATGTATTGGGGCCTATTTAACAAAGGTCTGTGGGACCTGATCCGACAGACCTCGCTGAATGCGGAGAGCAATACACTCTCCGTATTCAGCATTGCACCATCAGCTCTTGTGAGCTGCTGGTGCAATGCTGCCCCCTGCAGATTCGCGGCCAATCAGCTTCCAGCAGGGGGGTGTCAATCAACCCGATTGTACTCGATCAGGTTGAATTGCGGTGATGTCTGAGCAGGCGGACAGGTTATGGAGCAGCGGTCTTTAGACCGCTACGTCATAAATGGTGTTTCTGGAGGTTTGCCAGAAACACAGGCCCTCAAGCTCTATCCGAAGCTTGATAAAGGACCCCATTGTCTTTTAGCTGCAATTTGTTAATGTGTTATATTACTACCATTTATTATTATTATTATTATTTTTATGGAAGTGGAAAAAGGTTACATTTTAACAGATATTTAATTGATAAACTCTGTTAAAATAAAAATAAAATAAATGATTTTTGTGGCTTTGCACAAATATATTTTTTGTTTTTCAATGAAGAAAGATACTAAATATATTTGCGTTTCTGATTATGTAAAATCTGTGCAGCTGTTGAGAAGGAGTTGCAGTGTAGCTAGGCTGTGCATAAATAATTCAGAGACAGCAGTAACGGAGCCCCAGATCTGTCTCTTGTCTAAACTGTTTGGATTTTTTTTTTAAAACCCCCCAGCCTTCTGCGAGTGTTTGTGACACACATGCAACGAAGCATCCACTGCACACTGACAGGTTACGGCACGCATATACCTGGGTTTGCACTTATAAACATGAACGTCCTTTTGTGAATAAACAGTTTGCGAAAGTTCTTATTGTTTATTAAACGATTATGGGTTAGATTATAAGTGGAGCACAAATGTTTGTTTATCGCGGGTGTTTGCGCTCGTCAGGTATACCGCTGGTATTACGAGTTGAAAGTAAATGCGATCTCTTGAGCACAATCTCGATTACCGTGCCCTCAGAGCTCTGGTAACTTTTGCGAAACAAAAAAGTCTCACAAAACACACCAAAAATACCTTACAAAGTACACTTACACTCATGATAGCACCATCTAATAAAATGATAAAAAAATATTGCATACAAAAGTTATAAGGGCTCAAAGATATCATCAGGTCTCAGGTGTTAGAAAAAAAGGCAGGCAAAGTAAATAACGATGTATAATAATGTAACGATACATACATATACATGTCTAGAGATGTGTGTGTATATATATATATTTACAGACATGTATACACATATAAAACATAAATACTTATGGACACACACATATATATATATATTTACAGACATGTATACACATATAAAACATAAATACTTATGGACACACACACACATATATATATATATATTTACAGACATGTATACACATATAAAACATAAATACTTATGAACACACACACACATAGATATATATATATATATATATATATATATATATATATATATATATATATATATATATATATATATATATATATATATATATATATATATATATTTACAGACATGTATACACATATAAAACATAAATACTTATGGACACACACACACATATATATATATATATATATATATATATATATATATATATATTTACAGACATGTATACACATATAAAACATAAATACTTATGGGCACACACACACACATATATATATATATATATATATATATATATATATATATATATTTACAGACATGTATACACATATAAAACATAAATACTTATGGGCACACACACACATATATATATATATATATATATATATATATATTTACAGACATGTATACACATATAAAACATAAATACTTATGGGCACACACACACATATATATATATATATATATATATATATATATATATATATATATATATATATTTACAGACATGTATACACATATAAAACATAAATACTTATGGACACACACACACACATATATATATATATATATATATATATATATATATTTACAGACATGTATACACATATAAAACATAAATACTTATGGGCACACACACATATATATATCCTGGAGCCCTTTGCAGTTAAGTAGATGTAAACATGTGAAAACATATTTATGAAATATTTATATTTAATAAAGGTTTTAACTATGTATTTACTGTAAATATTTCACATTTCAATGTTCTGCACATAGCAGAGTATGTTCTAAGTATTTTAAAATAGATATTCTTTTATATATATATATATATATATATATATATATATATATATATATATATATATATATATATATATATATATAGCTATATATTGTACGGAAAAAAATATCAAATATATATATAGATAGAAATATGTATTCATGAAGAACATTGGAATGTAAAATTCATATCTTAATGTCGGTTTAGGGCACTTGAGAATATGCGATCGGGTTTGAGCGCGAATGGGGTGTTATGTTTTTTTCCACTTTTTTACTAAGTTCGGCATTTTGCACTTGCCTAGTTAGTGTGCGATTGAAAACAGTTAACTTTCAACTTATAACGAGCACAACCCGACGCATGCAAAAAGCCAAACTTGTACAGTTAACACTCGGGAATGTTAAATTGTAATCTGATCCTTTATGTTCTGTACAAATACATAGAAAATTAAGCACAACATTAAAGAAATGGAAAGCTAGAAATGTTGGCAGAAGGGATCTACCAGCGATAGTACTTGACTTTATTAGGTAATGAAACACTACTCAACTTTCTTCTTCTCTGCGTTGGACATATTTCTTTTTTTTTTTAAATAAAGACTTAGCACTTAATAATTTAACATTTGCCAGATCAGACGTGTAAAACCCAGCTGACACTCGCAGGGGCTGCCGTCAGGAAATTCTCTAGCTGTCACTGTAAGATGCCTTCCATTATGGCAGGGAGCAGTAAAATTGTTTTGTCATTAATATATTTCTAATTTATTTTTCTTCTAGCTGCAGAGTTTAAAATATATTGGATATTGTTGCTTTAGGTATATTTTTGTATACAAAATAGCAGTTTATACTAACTGAAGCCGCAACCCAATACAATGGGCTAATCTTGTAGGGAGAGAATACCTCATTTTCTTATCTTCCTAAATATTTACACAAAGTCTTCATCTTCCTTATTACTGTTTGCTCAAAGGCAAATACTTATCGAGAACAATAGAAAATTAACATTTAGTATCTCTCTGTTACAGCCCCCACTGGGAGCATTATTTTATCTAAACCTTCTTGTTTATATTTTTTTAATTTATTTATTTATTTTTTGTAACCAGAACTTAAAGGGACACTGAACCCAAATTTTTTCTTTTGTGATTCAGACAGAGCATGCAATCTTAAGCAATGTTCTAATTTACTCCTATTATCAATTTTTCATTGTACTTTTGCTATCTTTATGTGAAAAAAAGGCATCTAAGCTAAAGAGCCAGCCAATTTTTGGTTCAGACACTGGACAGCACTTGTTGATTGGTGGGTGAATTTATCCACCAATCAGCAAAAAACACAGGTTGTTCACCAAAAATGTGCCAGCTTCTAAGCTTACATTCTTGCTTTTCAAATAAAGATACCAAGAGAATGAACAAAATTGATAATAGGAGTAAATTAGAAAGTTGCTTAAAATTGCATGCTCGTCTATCTGAATCACACAAGAAAAAATTTGGGTTCGGTGTCCCTTTTAAGTTCAGAAATGTTCACTATGGGTGGGGATGCAATAGCAAAAACAGCTATTTCAAATGAGAAAATAAAGGTGAAGTACACATTTGTAAACAATTTAATACACTCCAGTCCGTAAAATAGATTATTGGGAACACGTTAAAAGGGAAAAATATTAGACTACTGTCCCTTTAAGTAATAAAACTCAGATTACTCCAATTTACTTCTATTATCTTATTTACTTCATTATCTAGATATCCTTTGCTGATAGAGCAGTAATGCACTACTGGGCGGTTGCTGGAAGACAATGACAAGAGACATACATATGCAGCCACCAATCGGCAACTTCTGAGCCTACCTATGTATACTTTTCAGCAAAGGATACAAAGAGTACAAAACTAATTAGATAATAGAAATACATTTGAAAGGTTTTTAAAATTGCATGTTCAGTTTGACTCATGAAAGAAAAAAATTCATGGTCCTATAAAATCAACTATATTTACGTATACATTTGTTTTTCTATTAGCATAAGTGTTTTGTGTGTCTTGACACAATGGGGGATATTTATCAAGCCGTCAACCTGAAATACGCTGGAATTCCGCAGTGTAATTGTGGCAAGCTTTATTTGACTTAGTTATCAAAGCCTACAGACCGGCAAAAGTTTAAATTTGTGACGTAACATACGTTCTGCAGGTCTCAATCCGACACAGATCGATGCTTACGTCATTACAGATGTTCCGAATACAAATTCGGCACTATCTGACACCTTTTGCAAGTTAGCAAATTTCTAACAGGTACGCTCGCCGCTATTCCGGACCAGCGTACCTGCTTTTCAATCCGCCACCCTGGAGGCTGCGGATGCCATAGGAATCAATGGGAGTCTGAAAGCAGTGAAAGCTATGTTCGATACTGCCAGATATCCCATTGATTTCTATGGTAGAAAACCAGTAACAATTACACCTAACATGTACCCCGAGTCTAAACACCCCTAATCTGCCGCCCCAACATTGCTGCAACCTAAATAAAATTATTAACCCCTATGCCACTGCTCCCGGATCCTGCCGCAACTTTAATAAAAGTATTAACCCCTATGCCGACGCTCCCGTACCCCGCCACAACTTTAATAAAAGTATTAACCCCTATTCCGCCGCTCCCAGACCTCGCCACAACTAAATAAATGTATTAACCCCTAAACCCCTGGCCTCCCACATCACTACCATTAACTAAACCCCTAAACCGCCAGCCTCCCACATCGCCATAAACTAAATTAAGCTATTAACCCCTAAACCTAACAAGCCGCTTACCTTACATTAAAATTACATCCCTATCCTATAATAAATCAAAACTTACCTGTAGAATTAAATTAAACTATATTAAACTATTAATTAGCCTACCCTAACTATTATACTAAAATTACATTAAACTACCAATTAAATTAACTAAATTACATATTAGAAAACCCTAACCCTACTCAAATTATTTAAATCTACAATTAAAAATTACTAAATTACAAAAATAAATAAACGCTAAGTTACAAAAAATAAAAAAACACTAAGTTAGAAAAACAAACAAACCACAATATCAAAAATAAAAAATAATTACACCTAATCTAATAGGCCTATCAAAATAAACAAGCCCCCCCAAAATAAAAAAAACACCCTAGCCTACAATAAACTACCAATGACCCTTAAAAGGGCCTTTTGCGGGGCATTGCCCCAAAGAAATCAGCTCTTTTACCTGTAAAAAAAAATACAAACATCCCCAAACAGTAAAACCCACCACCCACACAACCAACCCCCCCAAATAGAAACCCTATCTAAAAAACCTAAGCTCCCCATTGCCCTGAAAAGGGCATTTGTATGGGCATTGCCCTTAAAAGGGCAGTTAGCTCTTTTACCTGCCCAGACCCTACTCTAAAAATAAAACTCACCCAAAAAAAACTTAAATAAACCTAACACTAACCCCCGACAATCCACTTACAGTTGTTGAAGTTCCGCTTGAAGGATCCATCTAGCCGGCAAGAAGTCTTCATCCGGGCAGCCTCTTCCATCTTCATCCATCCGGCAAAGTCTTCATCCATGCGGCCTCTTCTATCTTCATCCATCCGGAGAGGAGCGGAGCGGGTCCATCCTGAAGACATCAGATGAGGAGCTCCTCTTCAATACGGTCTCTGTCGTAAACTGGATCTTGAATGCAAGTGACGTCATCCAAGATGGCGTCCCTTGCATTCCTATTGAAAGGTTCCAATCAGCCAATAGGATTAGAGCCGCTAAAATCCTATTGGCTGTTCCAATCAGCCAATAGGATTTGAGCAGCTCTCATCCTATTGGCTGTTCCACTCAGCCAATAGGATGAGAGCTCAATCCTATTGACTGATTGGAACAGCCAATAGGATGAGAGCTGCTCAAATCCTATTGGCTGATTGGAACAGCCAATAGGATTTTAGCGGCTCTAATCCTATTTGCTGAATGGAACCTTTCAGCCAATAGGAATGCAAGGGACGCCATCTTGGATGACGTCACTTGCATTCAAGATCCAGTTTATGGTGGAGACCGTATTGAAGAGGAGCTCCTCGTTGGATGTCTTCAGGATGGACCCGCTCCGCGCCGGATGTCTTCAGGATGGACCCGCTCCGGATGGATGAAGATAGAAGAGGCTCCATGGATGAAGATTTCGCCGGCTGGATGAAGATGATGGATGAGGCTGCCCGGATGGATCCTTCAAGCAGAACTTCAATAACTGTAAGTGGATCGTCGGGGGTTAGTGTTAGGTTTATTTAAGGTTTTTTTGGGTGGGTTTTATTTTTAGAGTAGGGTCTTGGCAGGTAAAAGAGCTAACTGCCCTTTTAAGGGCAATGCCCATACAAATGCCCTTTTCAGGGCAATGGGGAGCTAAGGTTTTTTAGATAGAGTTTTTATTTGGGGGTGTGGTTGTGTGGGTGGTGGGTTTTACTGTTGGGGGGTGTTTGTAATTTTTTTTTTTTACAGGTAAAAGAACTGATTTCTTTGGGGAAATTGGTTGTTTATTGTAGGCTAGGGTTTTTTTATTTTGGGGGGGCTTTTTTTATTTTGATAGGGCTATTAGATTAGGTGTAATTATTTTTTATTTTTGATACTGTTTTTTTTTTTTTGTAACTTATTGTTTTTTGTAACTTAGTGTTTTTTTATTTTTTGTAACTTAGCGTTTATTTTTTTTGTAATTTAGTAATTTTTAATTGTAGATTTAAATAATTTGAGTAGGGTTAGGTTTTTTTTAATATGTAATTTAGTTAATTTAATTGGTAGTTTAATGTAATTTTAGTATAATAGTTAGGGTAGATTAATTAATAGTTTAATATAGTTTAATTTAATTCTACAGGTAAGTTTTTATTATAGGATAGGGATGTTGTAATTTTAATGTAAAGTTAGAGGCTTGTTAGGTTTAGGGGTTAATAGCTTAATTTAGTTTATGGCGATGTGGGGGGCTGGCGGTTTAGGGGTTAATAGGTTTAGTTAATGGTAGTGATATGGGAGGCCAGGGGTTTAGGGGTTAATACATTTATTTAGTTGCAGCGGGGTCCGGGAGCGGCGGCATAGGGGTTAATTACTTTTATTTAGTTGCGGCGGGGTCCGGGAGTGGCGGGTTAGGGGTTAAACATTTTAGTATAGTGGCTGCGTTTACTGACAGGGTATAAATAAAGTTGGTAAATAGCCGAATAGACGCAAGATCGATGACTGCTAGTTAACAGTCCGCTGCTCATCGCCCCGTACTTGGTGCACAGCTTTTTGCCTGCTTTTTTGATACATATGGAGAGCGTATTCAGGTCTGCGGCAGCGATGTTAGGCGAGCGTATTGGTGCCGTCGAATGCACAAAAGTTGACGGCTTGATAGATAGGCCTCATACTCTCTACCTTTCGGTTTGTGATGTAAAACAACGAGATTTGCCTATAGAATATTTAGAGACTGAGAGAATTTTCAGCAAACCCATGGAATGTCCCTGTTCAGCCCACCTAGGGAAATTAATTTTGCAATAAGGAAAACAATACGCTTTGAATTTCATATTATAAGTACAAATGTTATATTTTTAGGAATGCTTTTCAATAAAGGATGAAAAGAGAATGAAGAAAATGTGATAATAGATGTGCATTGGAAAGTTATCTAAAATTGTATGCTCTATCTCAATCATGAATGGGAAATTTAAAGGGGCCAGTTCTACTTCTTGTAAATTTCACTTTGAATTTAAACTAATTTTACTTAACCCTTTTCATTCAAAAATATTTTCAACGTGTATTACTGCTGCTTTTTCATGTACACAATAGAAAACTGAATAAAATATCCCTTTAGCATGGTAAAATGCAAAACGTGTTTAGGATGCAAAGATCCAAGGTACTTTGGAATTATTAATTCGGGTGATTGCAATTTTGTTAAAGGGGCAGTACATTTACAAACTAATGTTATACATAGTGCAGAAATATATAACATTAGTTTAGTGGCAGATGTATACGTTAAAGGATTGCAGAGGATTCAGTTTAATGCCGCGACCGGGCACGCTGTGGCTAGACAGTGTTGCCACGACACGCTGAGGAAAAACCAGACCCGCTCAGTAGAGCAAGGAGCGGCGTTCTGGAAAAATTAACTTTTAAATAAAAATCCTCTGCTATCCTTTAAAGGGACAGTATACACCAATTTTCATATAACTGCATGTAATAGACACTACTATAAAGAATAAGATGCAGAGATACTGATATAAAAATCCAGTATAAAACCATTTAAAAACTTACTTAGAAGCTTCCAGTTTAGCTCTGTTTGAAAGGTTATCTGGAACACCCACTGCAAGTGAGAAATAGCAGACAAAAATGTATGGTTGCAGGGTCATTCATGCAAGCCTGCACCGCAAGGTCTCAGAAGCTGCAAATGCAGCATGTTAAATTTCCCTCCTATATAGCAGCAGAAAAAAGTGACTTCACTAGTTGGTCTCATCTTAAATCTTGTATGCAGTTCTGCAGACACTATTGCCAGAAGGATATAAATAAACAAACTGTTCAAAGCTACTAATAAGTGATGAAATCAGAATTGCTCTGTCTGTGACAGCTGCCTCAGTGCAGTGTGGGACAGTCATAAAGCTACAACTCTTCCTTGTATTAGAAATAAAGCAACTGGGGCTGTGACCTCAACGTATTACTGTAAATGATTTAGTTGCTGTGGGTGCAGTTATTTTCTTTCTGTAGCTTTGTGTATCTCTGTCTGTGTCTTTCTGTCTTTATCTATCTATCTATATATCTATCTGTATGTCTTTCTGTGTTTTTCTGTTTGCTTTTATCTATCTGTCTGTCTATCTATCTATCTCTCTTTATCTGTCCATCCATCCGTTTACAGGTCAGCTATAGGTTGTTTGCTTGGCAGTTTGTACACCACCCTCATTGAGTAATTTTAAAGTTATTTATTACATTTTGAACAAAAGGTAATACATTTGGCACAATTTCTATGTGTATATCTAACTATAAATTGGCTTCATTCTCTTGGTATCCGTAGTTGAAGAGTAAACCTAGCCTAGATAGGCTTAGCAGCAGCAATGCACTTCTGAGGGCTAGATGCTGATAGGCTACACATATATGCCACTTGTCATTGTCTCTCCTGATGTATTTAGCTATCTCCCGATAGTCTGTTTGCTTGTCATCAAAGGATACCAAGAGAATGAAGTAACTTTGATAAAAGAAGTAAATAGAAAAGTTGTTTAAAATCAACTTTAACATGGTGAACAGTATCTTGAAAGTCGCACCACATCAAGGTTTTCTAAAGGACGGAATTGAGCTTAAAGGGACATGAAACCCAAATTTGTTTTTTCAGGATTTAGAAATAACATGAAATTTTTTAACAACTTTCTAATTTACTTCTATTATCTAATTTGCTTCATTATCTTGCTATCCTTTGCTGAAAGCATATCTAGATAGACTCAGTAGCTGCTGATTGGTGGCTGCAAATAGATGCCTCGTGTGATTGGCTCACCCATGTACATTGGCATTTCTTCAACAAAGGATATCTAAAAAATGAAGCAAATTAGATAATAGAAGTAAATTGGAATGTTGTTTAAAATTGTATTCTCTTATCTGAATCATGAAAGAAAATGTTTGGGTTTAGTGTCCCTTTAAATTTAAAATGAAAATCCAGTAGCTGCTGAATATGGATAAGACAGCTGCTCACAGCGCTTGGCTCTTTACCGAGCCGGATTCCTTTTTGTGAAAGTGGAACACACTAAGTACAGAAGAAATCTGACTTCTTCAGCAATGCACAGGGACCTAATATGGCGGCAAATACTTTAGACTCTGGAGGGGGTAAGGAAAAAGTTAAAGGAACATGAAACCCAATTTTTTTCTGTCATGATTCAGAAAGAGAATATCATTTTTTAGAAGTTTCCAATTTTACTTCTCTTATCAAATTTGCTTTGTTCTGTTGTTATTCTTTGTTAGAGATATCTAGATAAGTGTTGTGCACAAGTCTGGAGCACTACATGACAGGAAATAGTGCTTGAAGCACGTGCACACACCTTAACTTACCTTCTTCCTTTTAAACAAAGAATAACAAGAAAACACAGTAAATGTAATATTAGAAGTAAAATGGAAAGTTGTTTAAATTGTTTGTTCTATCTAAACTGTGAAAGAAAAAAAATCGTTTTTTCTTCTGTTAAGTGTGATCAGTCCACGGGTCATCATTACTTCTGGGATATTACTCCTCCCCAACAGGAAGTGCAAGAGGATTCACCCAGCAGAGCTGCATATAGCTCCTCCCCTCTACGTCACTCCCAGTCATTCTCTTGCACCCAACGACTAGATAGGATGTGTGAGAGGACTATGGTGATTATATTTAGTTTTATATCTTCAATCAAAAGTTTGTTATTTTAAAATAGCACCGGAGTGTGTTATTACCTCTCTGGCAGAGTTTGAAGAAGAATCTACCAGAGTTTTACTATGATTTTAGCCGGAGTAGTTAAGATCATATTGCTGTTTCTCGGCCATCTGAGGAGAGGTAAACTTCAGATCAGGGGACAGCGGGCAGATGAATCTGCATAGAGGTATGTAGCAGCTTTCATTTTCTGACAATGGAATTGATGAGAAAATCCTGCCATACCGATATAATGTCATGTATGTATACTTTACACTTCAGTATTCTGGGGAATGGTACTTCACTGGAATTACTCTGTAAGAATTACATAAAACTTTTTAATAACTAAGAAATTATGTTTAACGTTTTTGCTGGAATGTAAAATCGTTTTCATTTGCTGAGGTACTGAGTGAATAAATGTTTGGGCACTATTTTTCCACTTGGCAGTTGCTTGATCTTTTTTCTGACAGTTTCTGTTCTCTCTCACTGCTGTGTGTGAGGGGGAGGGGTCGTTTTTTGGCGCTTTTACTACGCATCAGAAATTTCAGTCAGCAGCTCATTGTATTTCCTGCATGATCCGGTTCATCTCTACAGAACTCAGGGGTCTTCAAAACTTGTTTTGAGGGAGGTAATTTCTCTCAGCAGAGCTGTGAGATTATAATTGACTGAGATAAAAAACGTTTATTCTGTAATTTTTTTCTGCTTTCAGAATTAGTTGTCTTTTGCTAATGGGATTAAACCTTTGCTAAAGTTGTGTTGTTTACAAGGATTGAGGCTATAACTGTTTCAATTTATTAATTTTCAACTGTCATAAATCTTCTGTGTTTCTTAAAGGGAATGTAAATTTTGATGCTAAAGTGCCCGGTTTTTAAAACTTTGATTAAAAACAGGGGCACTTTAATTCATCAAAATTTACATTTCACTCCTATTGTGAGAAAAAAACTTACCTTTTAATCTTCACAGCAGCTCCAGCTTGCTCCGGTCTCACAAGCCATTTCTGATGTCAGAAATGATTGATAGGTCATCCTCCAATCACAGCTTCCCCCCCGGGGGATTCAGTGTCTGATTCACTGCTGTGATTGGAGGAAGCCGATGCCTCATTTTAGACCCAGGAAGAGGCTTTGAAACGGGAGGAGGAAGCTGGAGCTGCTGTGAAGATTAAAAGGTAAGTTTTTTTTCACAGCAGGAGTAAAATGAAAATTTTGATGAATTAAAGTGCCCCTGTTTTTAATCGAAGTTTTAAAAACCGGGCACTTTAGCATCAAAATTTACATTCACTTTAAAGGCACAGTACGTTTTTAATAATATTCTAATAGAATTGTATTCCAAGTTGCAAGTTTATTTGCTAGTGTGTTAAACATGTCTGATTCAGAGGAAGATACCTGTGTCATTTGTTGCAATGCCAAAGTGGAGCCCAATAGAAATTTATGTACTAACTGTATTGATGCTACTTTAAATAAAAGTCAATCTGTACAAATTGAACAAATTTCACCAAACAACGAGGGGAGAGTTATGCCGACTAACTCGCCTCACGTGTCAGTACCTGCATCTCCCGCTCGGGAGGTGCGAGATATGGTGGCGCCCAGTACAGCTGGGCGGCCATTACAGATAACTTTACAAGATATGGCCACTGTTATGACTGAAGTTTTGGCTAAATTACCAGAACTAAGAGGCAAGCGTGATCACTCTGGGGTGAGAACAGAGTGCGCTGATAATATTAGGGCCATGTCAGACACTGCGTCACAGGTGGCAGAACATGAGGACGGAGAACTTCATTCTGTGGGTGATGGTTCTGATCCAAACAGACTGGATTCAGATATTTCTAATTTTAAATTTAAGCTGGAAAACCTCCGTGTATTACTAGGGGAGGTGTTAGCGGCTCTGAATGATTGTAACACAGTTGCAATACCAGAGAAAATGTGTAGGTTGGATAAATATTTTGCGGGTACCGGCGAGTACTGATGTTTTTCCTATACCTAAGAGACTTACTGAAATTGTTACTAAGGAGTGGGATAGACCTGGTGTGCCGTTCTCACCCCCTCCGATATTTAGAAAAATGTTTCCAATAGACGCCACCACACGGGACTTATGGCAAACGGTCCCTAAGGTGGAGGGAGCAGTTTCTACTTTAGCTAAGCGTACCACTATCCCGGTGGAGGATAGCTGTGCTTTTTCAGATCCAATGGATAAAAAATTAGAGGGTTACCTTAAGAAAATGTTTGTTCAACAAGGTTTTATACTGCAACCCCTTGCATGCATTGCGCCGGTCACGGCTGCAGCGGCATTCTGGATTGAGTCTCTGGAAGAGAACATTAGTTCAGCTACTCTGGACGACATTACGGACAGGCTTAGAGTCCTTAAACTAGCTAATTCATTCATTTCGGAGGCCGTAGTACATTTAACTAAACTTACGGCTAAGAATTCAGGATTCGCCATTCAGGCACGCAGGGCGCTGTGGCTAAAATCCTGGTCAGCTGATGTTACTTCTAAGTCTAAATTGCTTAATATAGCTTTTAAAGGGCAGTCCTTATTTGGGCCTGGTTTGAAAGAAATTATCGCTGACATTACAGGAGGTAAAGGCCACGCCCTGCCTCAAGACAGGGCCAAACCTAAGGCCAAACAGTCTAATTTTCGTTCCTTTCGGAATTTCAAAGCAGGAGCAGCATCAACTTCCTCTGCCCCAAAGCAAGAAGGATCTGTTGCTCGCTACAGACAAAACTGGAGACCTAACCAGTCTTGGAACAAGGGCAAGCAGGCCAGGAAACCTGCTGCTGCCCCTAAAACAGCATGAATTGAGGGCCCCCGATCCGGGATCGGATCTAGTGGGGGGCAGACTTTCTCTCTTCGCCCAGGCTTGGGCAAGAGATGTCCAGGATCCCTGGGCGCTAGAGATAATATCTCAGGGATACCTTCTGGACTTCAAATACTCTCCTCCAAGAGAGAGATTTCATCTGTCAAGGTTGTCAACAATCCAGACAAAGAAAGAGGCGTTTCTACGCTGCGTACAAGAGCTCTTGTTAATGGGAGTAATCCATCCAGTTCCACGGTCGGAACAGGGACAAGGGTTTTACTCAAATCTGTTTGTGGTTCCCAAAAAAGAGGGAACTTTCAGACCAATCCTGGACTTAAAGATCCTAAACAAATTCCTAAGAGTTCCATCGTTCAAGATGGAGACTATTCGGACAATTTTACCTATGATCCAAGAGGGTCAGTACATGACCACTGTAGATTTAAAAGATGCTTACCTTCACATACCGATTCACAAAGATCATTACCGGTACCTAAGGTTTGCCTTCCTAGACAGGCATTACCAGTTTGTGGCCCTTCCATTCGGATTGGCTACAGCTCCAAGAATCTTCACAAAGGTTCTGGGTGCTCTTCTGGCGGTACTAAGACCGCGGGGAATCTCGGTAGCTCCATACCTAGACGACATTCTGATACAAGCTTCAAGCTTTCAAACTGCCAAGTCTCATACAGAGTTAGTACTGGCATTTCTAAGGTCACATGGATGGAAGGTGAACGAAAAGAAAAGTTCACTCGTTCCACTCACAAGAGTTCCCTTCCTGGGGACTCTCATAGATTCTGTAGAAATGAAGATTTACCTGACAGAGGACAGGCTAACAAAACTTCAAAGTGCTTGCCGCACCCTTCATTCCATTCAACACCCGTCAGTGGCTCAATGCATGGAGGTAATCGGCTTAATGGTAGCGGCAATGGACATAGTACCCTTTGCACGCTTACACATCAGACCAGTGCAACTGTGCATGCTAAGTCAGTGGAATGGGGATTACTCAGACTTGTCCCCTTCTCTGAATCTGGATCAAGAGAACAGAAATTCTCTTCTATGGTGGCTTTCTCGGCCACATCTGTCCAGGGGGATGCCATTCAGCAGACCAGACTGGACAATTGTAACAACAGACGCCAGCCTTCTAGGTTGGGGTGCCGTCTGGAATTCTCTGAAGGCTCAGGGACAATGGAGTCAGGAGGAGAGTCTCCTGCCAATAAACATTCTGGAATTGAGAGCAGTTCTCAATGCCCTCCTGGCTTGGCCCCAGTTGACAACTCGGGGGTTCATCAGGTTTCAGTCGGACAACATCACGACTGTAGCTTACATCAACCATCAGGAAGGGACAAGAAGCTCCCTAGCTATGATGGAAGTATCAAAGATAATTCGCTGGGCAGAGTCTCACTCTTGCCACCTGTCAGCAATCCACATCCCGGGAGTGGAGAACTGGGAGGCGGATTTCTTAAGTCGTCAGACTTTTCATCCGGGGGAGTGGGAACTTCATCTGGAGGTCTTTGCCCAAATACTTCGACGTTGGGGCAAACCAGAGATAGATCTCATGGCGTCTCGACAGAACGCCAAGCTTCCTGGTTACGGGTCCAGATCCAGGGATCCAGGAGCAGTCCTGATAGATGCCCTGACAGCACCTTGGGACTTCAGGATGGCTTACGTGTTTCCACCCTTCCCGATGCTTCCTCGATTGATTGCCAGAATCAAACAGGAGAGAGCATCAGTGATTCTAATAGCACCTGCATGGCCACGCAGGACTTGGTATGCAGACCTAGTGGACATGTCATCCTGTCCACCTTGGTCTCTACCTCTGAAACAGGACCTTCTGATACAGGGTCCTTTCAAACATCAAAATCTAACTTCTCTGAAGCTGACTGCTTGGAAATTGAACGCTTGATTTTATCAAGACGTGGGTTTTCTGAGTCAGTTATTGATACCTTAATACAGGCTAGGAAGCCTGTTACCAGAAGGATTTACCATAAGATATGGCGTAAATACCTATATTGGTGTGAATCCAAAGGTTACTCTTGGAGTAAGGTTAGGATTCCTAGGATATTGTCTTTTCTACAAGAAGGTTTAGAAAAGGGTTTATCTGCTAGTTCGTTAAAGGGACAGATCTCAGCTCTGTCCATTCTGTTACACAAACGTCTGTCAGAAGTTCCTGATGTCCAGGCTTTTTGTCAGGCTTTGGCCAGGATTAAGCCTGTGTTTAAAACTGTTGCTCCACCATGGAGTTTAAACCTTGTTCTTAATGTTTTACAGGGCGTTCCGTTTGAACCCCTTCATTCCATTGATATAAAGTTGTTATCTTGGAAAGTTCTATTTTTAATGGCTATTTCCTCGGCTCGAAGAGTCTCTGAATTATCAGCCTTACATTGTGATTCTCCTTATTTGATTTTTCATTCGGATAAGGTAGTTCTGCGTACTAAACCTGGGTTCTTACCTAAGGTAGTTACTAACAGGAATATCAATCAAGAGATTGTTGTTCCTTCTTTGTGCCCAAATCCTTCTTCGAAGAAGGAACGTCTACTGCACAACCTGGATGTAGTCCGTGCTCTAAAATTTTACTTACAGGCAACTAAGGAATTTCGACAAACGTCTTCTCTGTTTGTTGTTTACTCTGGTCAGAGGAGAGGTCAAAAGGCTTCTGCTACCTCTCTTTCTTTTTGGCTTCGTAGCATAATTCGTTTAGCTTATGAGACTGCTGGACAGCAGCCTCCTGAAAGAATTACAGCTCATTCTACTAGAGCTGTGGCTTCCACTTGGGCCTTCAAGAATGAGGCCTCTGTTGAGCAGATTTGCAAGGCTGCAACTTGGTCTTCGCTTCATACTTTTTCCAAATTTTACAAATTTGACACTTTTGCTTCCTCGGAGGCTATTTTTGGGAGAAAGGTTCTTCAGGCAGTGGTTCCTTCTGTATAAAGAGCCTGCCTATCCCTCCCGTCATCCGTGTACTTTTGCTTTGGTATTGGTATCCCAGAAGTAATGATGACCCGTGGACTGATCACACTTAACAGAAGAAAACATAATTTATGCTTACCTGATAAATTCCTTTCTTCTGTTGTGTGATCAGTCCACGGCCCGCCCTGTTTTTTAAGGCAGGTAAATATATTTTTTTTTAAGTTATACTCCAGTCACCACTACACCCTTGGCTTCTCCTTTCTCGTTGGTCCTTGGTCGAATGACTGGGAGTGACGTAGAGGGGAGGAGCTATATGCAGCTCTGCTGGGTGAATCCTCTTGCACTTCCTGTTGGGGAGGAGTAATATCCCAGAAGTAATGATGACCCGTGGACCGATCACACTACAGAAGAAAGGAATTTATCAGGTAAGCATAAATTATGTTTTTTTTATCCCTTTAAGAGTTTAGGCTACATTTCAGCCATGGTTTAAAGGCACCAGAATGCATTTCAGTTTTGGTTAGAAGCAGTTCTGTAAAGTGTCTTCCATTTAAAGCTTTCACTGTGTAAATGAGACCTTTTACTGTGTATAAGTATAAATATACCTGGATATGATCCGTGCACCAGCATTTTAAACAGTGTGACTGCTGAGAGAGCTGATGATGCCTTGTATCATGTCAGCGATTCAAGGCACCACCAGGTCTCTGCACAGAGCATATCTAGGTATGATCCAGTGGTCTGGGATAATGGTTATATGAAACAGAAATACCTTTTTGTAATGTATTGCAAAAATACTAATATCCAACATTGAAATGCAGTGATGTGAAATTAAATTGTTGCTGGAATGTCCCATTAAAGCACAGGACAAACACATCAAATAAATAATAAAAGTACCTTGTCAGCTTTTCTTTGTACTGTACACAAGTACATATTATATAGAGAATTTAAGTTCTAATTTAACTCTATCAGTTTATATTATTGAATAGTTTTGGGTCTTTAAAATACAATTGAGACTGTTCACAAATGGAAAATGCCCTATTTATTTTTTGTTAATCTAAAACAAATGAAGTGTTAAGTTACAAATATAACTTTGTGTCAGACACATTATGTTGTTATAATATTTATAGTATTTTAATTTATATTATGATATATTATGTGAATGTAATTTTTAGAGATTTATTTTTGGTGGTCTTTAAAATGAATGTAAATTTTCACGAATGAAAGCCCTGTTTTTAAAAATACTGTTAAAAACAGGGGCACTTTCATACATGAAAGTTTACATTGCAGCCGTTTTTTTAAAATACTTACCTTTTAAGGCTGTGACACACTGCAAGCGGAGCGGTGCGCAGCGTGTACATGCAGCTGTGTGCGCTCAGTGTGTCCTGCCTTTTCATCTCTGAGCACTCTGCTGCGTCAGGGCGCGTAGCTGAGCGCTCAGAGATGAAATATTTGAACTTCAGAAGTGATGCGACGCGGAGCGAAGCAGCTGCTTCGCCTCGCGCCGCATCGCTTGCAGTGTGTCACGGGCTTTATTCCTTGAAAAGAGAAATGACGATAATAATAATAGTTTTTCTGTTATTGATGGCATTATTAAAGGGGTGCAGATATTTTGGTAAAGTAAAGATAACATTTTAAACCATCCTTAAAGGGACCTAAAAAGCCTTGTAATTAAAGGATTATTGCAGTGTCATGGAATGAGTAAGCATTGCGACCAATTGGAAAACTTTCAGAATACATGTACACTACCATTTAGTTTTTACTTTTCATGGAGTCAATCCAAACCTTTTACTGAACTAGACAATGCTTGTCACTGTCATTTTGTTAGCATTGATTTGTAGGGTCTTATCACTAATTCCAAAACCAATCAGGGATAGATAAGCAACATTAAAATGTTCTGTTAGGGCCCATAAGTATTTAATGTCCATTTTAAAGGGACCGTAAAGCTAAAATTAAACATACATTATTTAGATACAACTTGCAATTTTAAACAACTTTCCAAGTTTCTTTTATTATCAAATTTGCATTTTTCCTGTTTTTATCCTTTGTTGAAGGCTAAACCCTGCAACATTGCATAACATAGATATAAACAATGCAGCAAACGCTGCGTGCCAGATGGCTAAAGACATGTGCATGCTCCTGAGCTCACCTAGGGTTACTCTTTAACAAAGGCTACTAAGAAACAAAGGCAAAATTTATAATAGAAGTAAATTGAAAAGTTGTTTAAAATTCCATTCTCTATACATTCAATTTAAGTTTAATTTTGACTTTACTATCCCTGGATAGCACAGAGACAGGATAGTGCTGGACAGAAGAGCAGGATGCAGTTGTTCCCAGTAAAAGGCTGGACCAGGCTGTTAGATCATGGACTCCTTTATGTGAATAGCGGCCAGCCTTCCCTTTCACGCCCTGTCAGCCCTTCTTTTTCTTCTTCCCAGCATTGACTAGACACTACAGAAAACGCAGGAATCAGGCACTAAACACATTTCATGGTATCTACAACAAGCTCTGCTGAAAAGGTAAAGATATTTTAGTGCAGTGGAGCCATTTCACACCCCAGTTTGGATGACCTTTATCTACGTTTGGAGGAGCGCATAAGTGCTGTGTTGCTTTTCTGGAGCTGTTTTTTCTCTTTCATAAAGTGAATGCGGAATTAGTACTGTGAGTGCCAGAGAATCAGCGTGCCATTCATTGGAACATCTCTATTCATCCAACTGGCTTATTTTCAGGATCCTCCTCCTGCTTTTGAAAGCTGCTGAATTAAAGACTGATGGGCATGAATGATGCTGGTCTGGTGCCCAGATGGCTTCACAACAAAACATTTTCTTTCGGACCAACCATTGTGACTTTCAGGAGAGTTTATTGTGGTTATTTCTGCAAATAAAGGACACAATCAAGTTTATGTTTTATGTACTAAAGTTTAGAATGTTCGGTAACCATAGCAACCAGTTATTATTATTTATTATCAGGTATTTATAAAGCGCCAGCAGATTACGCAGCGCTATACAAGAAATAATAAAACATTACAGGGATGCATTGCACACACAAACAAACAAGTATTGGGGTACATTACAGTTGTAATAATTGAGTTATATTTACAGTCAGTAATATTTTAATCTGGGTGATATGGTATCTGGGACTCGGAGCTTGCTTAGCCTATTACTTGCAACTTTGCGGAAGATTTTTGCTACTTAAAGAAATGGATCATATTTTTATTTATAAAATTACATTTAAAGAGGCCTAAAACTGAGTTTTAAACTGCTTCAATTATTACTTAAAGGGATATGAAACCCACATTTTTTCTTTCATGATTCAGATGGACATGCATTTTTAAGTAACTTTCTAATTTAAACAGGATTGTAAGCTTAGGAGCCGGACAATTTTTGATTCAGCACCCTGGGGTAGCGCTAGCTAATTGGTGGCTAAATGTAGCGCCACCCATTGTCTTTTTATTACACATTGGTTGATTATGCAAGGCCACTGTATTTAACCCCTTAATGACCGAGGACGTGCAGGGTACGTCCTCAAAAAAAAGGCAGTTGGCGCCTGAGGACGTACCCTGCACGTCCTCGGTGTGGAAAGCAGCTGGAAGCAATCCTGCTCGCTTCCAGCTGCTTTCCGGTTATTGCAGTGATGCCTCGATATTGAGGCATCCTGCAATAACCATTTTTAGCCATCCGATGTAGAGAGAGCCACTCTGTGGCCCTCTCTGCACCGGACATTAACGGCTAAGTTCGTTGGTGGGTGGGAGCGCCGGTGTGGGAGGCGGGTGGCGGCCATCGATGGCCCTGGATGATGCGGAGGTGGGCGGGATCGGGGGAGGGGATGCCCGGGGGCGCGCACGGACAGGCGCACGTGCACGGGGAGGCGGGTGCGTGCACGGGGAGGGAGCGGGTGGGAACCGCTGCACTACAGAAATATTTGAATTTGAAGTGGGGGAAAAAGGGGGATATTATTTTTAATTTAGCTAGATCGGTATGGCTGGTGGGATGTTAGTCTGTGGGGGGGAAGCTACACTACAGAAAAAAATAAAAATAAAATAATAAAACACTTTTTTTGATGCAAACTGGGTACTGGCAGACAACTGCCAGTACCCAAGATGGCCCCCAATAAGGCAGAGGGGGGGTTAGAGAGCTGTTTTAGGGGGGATCTGGGAGGTTGGGGGCTAAGAGGGGATCCTACATAGCAGCATATGTACATATGCTCTCTTTTTTTTTTTAATATTCAAAGATGCCTTTTATTTTAGTACTGGCAGACTTTCTGCCAGTACTTAAGATGGCGGGGACAATTGTGGGGTGGGGGAGGGAAGGGAGCTGTTTGGGAGGGATCAGGGGGTGTGATGTGTCAGATGGGAGGCTGATCTCTACACTAAAGCTAAAATTAACCCTGCAAACTCCCTACAAACTACCTAATTAACCCCTTCACTGCTGGGCATAAAACACGTGTGGTGCGCAGCAGCATTTAGCGGCCTTCTAATTACCAAAAAGCAACGCCAAAGCCATACATGTCTGCTATTTCTAAAGAAAGGAGATCCCAGAGAAGCATTTACAACCATTTGTGCCATAATTGCACAAGCTGTTTGTAAATAATTTCAGTGAGAAACCTAAAATTGTGAAAAATGTTACGTTTTTTTTAATTTGATCGCATTTGGTGGTGAAATGGTGGCATGAAATATACCAAAATGGGCCTAGATCAATACTTGGGGTTGTCTACTACACTATACTACAGCTAAAATTAACCCTAGAAGCTCCCTACATACTCCCTAATTAACCCATTCTCTGCTGGGCATAATACACATGTGGTGCGCAGTGGCATTTAGCAGCCTTCTAATTACCAAAAAGCAACGCCAAAGCCATACATGTCTGCTATTTCTAAAGAAAGGGGATCCCAGAGAAGCATTTAAAACCATTTGTGCAATAATTGCACAAGTTGTTTGTAAATAATTTCAGTGAGAAACCTAAAGTTTGTGAAAAAGTGAACAATTTTTTTTATTTGATCGCATTTGGCGGTGAAATGGTGGCATGAAATATGCCAAAATGGGTCTAGATCAATACTTTGGGATGTCTTCTAAATAAATATATATATATGTCAATGGATATTCAGGGATTCCAGACAGATATCAGTGTCCCAATGTAACTAACGCTAATTTTGAAAAAAAGTGGTTTGGAAATAGCAAAGTGCTACTTGTATTTATTGCCTTATAACTTGCAAAAAAAGCAAAGAACATGTAAACATTGGGTATTTCTAAACTCAGGACAAAATTTAGAAACTATTTAGCATGGGTGTTTTTTGGTGGTTGTAGATGTGTAACATATTTTGGGGGTTAAAGTTAGAAAAAGTGTGTTTTTTTTCCATTTTTTCATCATATTTTGTATTTTTTTTTATAGCGAATTATAAGATATGATGAAAACAATGGTAGATTTTGAAAGTCCATTTAATGGCAAAAAAAATGGTATATAATATGTGTGGGTACAGTAAATGAGTAAGAGGAAAATTACAGCTAAACACAAACACCGCAAAAATGTAAAAATAGCCTTGGTCCCAAACAGACAGAAAACGGAAAAGTGCTGTGGTCATTAAGGGGTTAATAACTGTGTTTAATAGTCCTTGAATCACAACATTGCAAAACTTCTGCATACCAAATATATGATTTATAACCATTTAAATGTACAATGTTCTTTGCAAAATTTACATTGTTTTGCAGCTCAGTATCACACCTCTTGAAAAGCCTCTTGATTATATGTATTTTATCTCCTTTGCTGTGGCCAATTATGGAGCAGGATATTGAATGCACTTTTTGGGCCCAGTGGAGATTATTGTATTCCTAAATGTTTAATTACATATAAATAATGTAAATCTGCTGCAGTTTTTTTTTGTAACTACACATTTACTCATGTATCATTTTATTAGTACTGGGTAGGATCCTTCCACACACCTTTCCCTATAACAGCCTGAACTCTTCCTGGCACAGGTTCAACAAGATGCTGGAGACCCCCTCAAGGCCAGGATACATCCATGGATTTATGTTGTTTATAACAAATCTGACCTTAAAGGGATGGTATAGTTTCCAATTGGTATAATCAGATCCGGAATAGAAACCATATTTTAGATAGACTTTAATTCATCCATTTTTATGAAGATACCTTTATAACTTACTTCTAATACCCCTTGCTCTGGCTGCCCACTTTAAAAGTAATATTTTTTTGTGAGCTGACAGTGTGAATTATTCTCTAATCAGCGCTCTAGCTACAAATACATTTTTGGGTTTGCTGCATGGCTAGAGCGTCGATTAGAGAACAGATCAAACTGGTAGCTCACAAAAAAATAACTTTTGAAGTTGGCGTGCGGAGCATGGGGTATTAGAATTTCCATCTAAAGGGGAGGAGAGTCCACGGCTTCATTCATTACTAGTGGGAATTAAGAACCTGGCCACCAGGAGGAGGCAAAGACACCCCAGCCAAAGTCTTAAATACCTCCCCCACTCCCCTCATCCCCCAGTCATTCTTTGCCTTACGTCACAGGAGGTGGCAGAGAGATGCCGGAATATCGGAGGTCTCTTATGAGGGGTTCTACCCTTCGCTATGGGACAGGAGTTTAAGTAGCCCTTCAAGCTTCTCAACAAGAGGGCCTGGGTGAGCGTTAGAGTCCGGAGATGCAGGGGGAGCTTCCCTTTGTAACACCATCCGACTCATATTAACACACTCCTTTAGCAATTGGCGTTGACGAGTTTCGCAGATTGCTTCTTCTCTCAAGTCCATGTCAAGAGCGCAACTACTACTTGTCACACTTGAAGGGCCGTGTGCCTGTTCTACGGTGTAGATTCTGGTACGATTGTTTCATTTTTACATAATACAACAGAAGCAGGGCCACAGTGTGGCGCCTTTATCTTTATAGAATCAACGGGTAATATTCCTATGAGGGGATTATTGAGGAGGAGGGGGGGTATGTACATAAGTTTATTATGTGATTGCTGTGTTATGTGCAAGGACGCGGCTCTGGCATTTAGTGGAACTGACATGTTCTCTTTCTTGGTTGCACCGACCATTGGTGGTTATAAAGGTGCCTGTTTCTAGTCTTTTTTCTAAAAGCTATGGAGGATTCTGACGTGTTAGAGGGTACTCCCTCTTTATCTAAGTCTGTGTTTATTGTGAGCTTTTGGTAGACCAGCCTGCGCAACTGTGTTCCACATGCCTTGAGAAGGCTATGACTTCCAAACATAAGATAATGTATAGAACAACTGAAACATCAATCAGGAGATAGTCGTTCCTTCTTTATGTCCTAATAAAGGAGAGGTTACTTCATAATCTGGACGTGGTTCATATCTTAAAATGTTATCTTCAGGCCACAAAGTATTTCAGACAATCTAACTCTGTTTGTCGTGTATTCAGGGAAGCGCAGGGGTCAGAGGGCTTCTGCTACTTCTTTGTCTTTTTGGCTGAGGAGCCTGATCCGCTTGACCTATGAGACAGTGGGTCATAAGCCTCCTCAGAGGATTATGGCTCATTCCACTAGAGCAGGAGCTTCATCTTGGGCCTTCAAGAATGAGGCTTCTATGGAGCAGATTTGGAAGGCGGCTACCTGGTCCTCCTTGCATACTTTCATTAAGTTTTACAAATTTGACGTTTTTGCTTCTGCAGAAGGGTTTTTGGGAGAAAGACAAAACAAATTATGCTTACCTGATAATTTTATTTCTATCGAGGAGAGGAGAGTCCACGGCCCCCGCCCGTATCTCCGATGGGTGGACCTAAATTTTATATTCTCTTCTGACACCATTTATACCCTAATATTTATCCTACTGTTCCTTGTTCCCTCTGCAGAATGACTGAGGGATGAGGGGAGTGGGGGAGGTATTTAAGCCTTTGGCTGGGGTGTTTTTGCCTCCCCCTGGTGGCCAGGTTCTTAAATCCTACTAGTAATGATAAAAGCTGTGGACTCTCCTCCCCTTGATGGAAATAAAATTATCAGGTAAGCATAATTTATGTTTTCATCTCTATATTACATATTAACATAGTAGATGAAGTTGAAAAAGTCAATTGAGTTCAACCTATACAAATCTAATATACTTAAAAAAAACTCCAGTTGACCTTAAAATTAATCCCATTATAAGGGTGACCCATTTAACACAAGCAATCATATCCCTGAATTCTGTTTCTAGCCAGAAATGTATCCAAACCATATTTAAAGAGTTCCACAATTTTACTTACAGTGACAAAATGTTTCTGTTGCAGGAGATTAAATCTCTTTTCCTCCTGCCTTAAATTGTGACAAACAATTTTCTTGGACTAAACAGAGCTTCTGCCATCTCTATATATGGGCCTTGAATATATTTATATAAAGTAATCATATCACCTCTCAAGCGCCTTTTTTCTAAAGAAAACAGACCCAGTTTGGCTAACCTATCCTTATAGCTTAAATTCGCCATTCCCCTTATTAGCTTTGTTGCCCTTCTCTGAACTTTTTCTAGGTCTGCAATGTCTTTTTTGAAATCCGTCCCCAGAACTGCACTCCATACTCAAGGTGAGGTCTTACCAGGGATTTATATAGTAACAGAATTATGCTTTCCTCCTTTGCATCAATGCCTCTTTTAATACATGCTAGTATCTTTATTAGCCTTTGAAGCTGCTGCCCTGCAATGTGCACCGATCTTTAGCTTGTTATCTATTACTACTCCCAAATCCCTTTCGTCCTCTGTTTGGCTAAGTCTTGTCCCATTTAAATAATACATTGCCTGCTAATTTTTACTTCCAAAATGTAGAACCTTGCATGTTCTCGTATTAAATGTAATTTCTCCAACATAGGTGTGTCCGGTCCACGGCGTCATCCTTACTTGTGGGATATTCTCTTCCCCAACAGGAAATGGCAAAGAGCCCAGCAAAGCTGGTCACATGATCCCTCCTAGGCTCCGCCTACCCCAGTCATTCTCTTTGCCGTTGTACAGGCAACATCTCCACGGAGATGGCTTAGAGTTTTTTAGTGTTTAACTGAATATCGGCAGGCACTGTATTAGACACCTTATTTCTCTGGGGCTTTCCCAAAGCATAAGCAGAGCCTCATTTTCGCGCCGGTGTGGCGCACTTGTTTTTGAGAGGCATGGCATGCAGTCGCATGTGAGAGGAGCTCTGATACTTAGAAAAGACTTTCTGAAGGCGTCATTTGGTATCGTATTCCCCTTTGGGTTTGGTTGGGTCTCAGCAAAGCAGATACCAGGGACTGTAAAGGGGTTAAAGTGTTAAAACGGCTCCGGTTCCGTTATTTTAAGGGTTAAAGCTTCCAAATTTGGTGTGCAATACTTTTAAGGCTTTAAGACACTGTGGTGAAAATTTGGTGAATTTTGTACAATTCCTTCATGTTTTTTCGCAATTGCAGTAATAAAGTGTGTTCAGTTTAAAATTTAAAGTGACAGTAACGGTTTTATTTTAAAACGTTTTTTGTACTTTATTATCAAGTTTATGCCTGTTTAACATGTCTGAACTACCAGATAGACTGTGTTCTGAATGTGGGGAAGCCAGAATTCCTGTTCATTTAAATAAATGTGATTTATGTGATAATGACAATGATGCCCAAGATGATTCCTCAAGTGAGGGGAGTAAGCATGGTACTGCATCATTCCCTCCTTCGTCTACACGAGTCTTGCCCACTCAGGAGGCCCCTAGTACATCTAGCGCGCCAATACTCCTTACTATGCAACAATTAACGGCTGTAATGGATAATTCTGTCAAAAACATTTTAGCCAAAATGAACCCTTGTCAGCGTAAGCGTGGCTGCTCTGTTTTAGTTACTGAAGAGCATGACGACGCTGATATTAATATCTCTGAAGGGCCCCTAACTCAATCTGAGGGGGCCAGGGAGGTTTTGTCTGAGGGAGAAATTACTGATTCAGGGAACATTTCTCAACAGGCTGAACCTGATGTAATTGCATTTAAATTTAAGTTGGAACATCTCCGCATTCTGCTTAAGGAGGTATTATCCACTCTGGATGATTGTGAAAAGTTGGTCATCCCAGAGAAACTATGTAAAATGGACAAGTTCCTAGAGGTGCCGGAGCTCCCAGAAGCTTTTCCTATACCCAAGCGGGTGGCGGACATTGTTAATAAAGAATGGGAAAGGCCCGGTATTCCTTTCGTCCCTCCCCCCATATTTAAAAAATTGTTTCCTATGGTCGACCCCAGAAAGGACTTATGGCAGACAGTCCCCAAGGTCGAGGGAGCGGTTTCTACTTTAAACAAACGCACCACTATACCCATAGAGGATAGTTGCGCTTTCAAAGATCCTATGGATAAAAAATTAGAAGGTTTGCTTAAAAAGATGTTTGTTCAGCAGGGTTACCTTCTACAACCAATTTCATGCATTGTCCCTGTCACTACAGCCGCATGCTTCTGGTTTGATGAGCTGATAAAGGCGCTCGATAGTGATTCTCCTCCTTATGAGGAGATTATGGACAGAATCAATGCTCTCAAATTGGCTAATTCTTTCACCCTAGACGCCACTTTGCAATTGGCTAGGTTAGCGGCTAAGAATTCTGGGTTTGCTATTGTGGCGCGCAGAGCGCTTTGGTTGAAATCTTGGTCGGCTGATGCGTCTTCCAAGAACAAGCTACTAAACATTCCTTTCAAGGGGAAAACGCTGTTTGGCCCTGACTTGAAAGAGATTATCTCGGATATCACTGGGGGTAAGGGCCACGCCCTTCCTCAGGATCGGCCTTTCAAGGCGAAAAATAGACCTAATTTTCGTCCCTTTCGTAAAAACGGACCAGCCCAAAGTGCTACGTCCTCTAAGCAAGAGGGTAATACTTCTCAAGCCAAGCCAGCTTGGAGACCAATGCAAGGCTGGAACAAGGGAAAGCAGGCCAAGAAACCTGCCACTGCTACCAAGACAGCATGAAATATTGGCCCCCGATCCGGGACCGGATCTGGTGGGGGGCAGACTCTCTCTCTTCGCTCAGGCTTGGGCAAGAGATGTTCTGGATCCTTGGGCGCTAGAAATAGTCTCCCAGGGTTATCTTCTGGAATTCAAGGGACTTCCCCCAAGGGGGAGGTTCCACAGGTCTCAGTTGTCTTCAGACCACATAAAAAGACAGGCGTTCTTACATTGTGTAGAAGACCTGTTAAAAATGGGAGTGATTCATCCCGTTCCACTAAGAGAACAAGGGATGGGGTTCTACTCCAATCTGTTCATAGTTCCCAAAAAAGAGGGAACGTTCAGACCAATCTTAGATCTCAAGATCTTAAACAAGTTTCTCAAGGTTCCATCTTTCAAGATGGAAACCATTCGAACTATTCTTCCTTCCATCCAGGAGGGTCAATTCATGACCACGGTGGATTTAAAGGATGCGTATCTACATATTCCTATCCACAAGGAACATCATCGGTTCCTAAGGTTCGCATTCCTGGACAAACATTACCAGTTCGTGGCGCTTCCTTTCGGATTAGCCACTGCTCCAAGGATTTTCACAAAGGTACTAGGGTCCCTTCTAGCGGTGCTAAGACCAAGGGGCATTGCAGTAGTACCTTACCTGGACGACATTCTGATTCAAGCGTCGTCCCTTCCTCAAGCAAAGGCTCACACGGACATTGTCCTGGCCTTTCTCAGATCTCACGGCTGGAAAGTGAACGTGGAAAAGAGTTCTCTATCCCCGTCAACAAGGGTTCCCTTCTTGGGAACAATTATAGACTCCTTAGAAATGAGGATCTTTCTAACAGAGGCAAGAAAAACAAAACTTCTAGACTCTTGTCGGATACTTCATTCTGTTCCTCTTCCTTCCATAGCTCAGTGCATGGAAGTGATCGGGTTGATGGTGGCGGCAATGGACATAGTTCCTTTTGCGCGCATTCATCTAAGACCATTACAACTGTGCATGCTCAGTCAGTGGAATGGGGACTATACAGACTTGTCTCCGAAGATACAAGTAAATCAGAGGACCAGAGACTCACTCCGTTGGTGGCTGTCCCTGGACAATCTGTCTCAAGGGATGACGTTCCGCAGACCAGAGTGGGTCATTGTCACGACCGACGCCAGTCTGATGGGCTGGGGCGCGGTCTGGGGATCCCTGAAAGCTCAGGGTCTTTGGTCTCGGGAAGAATCTCTTCTACCGATAAATATTCTGGAACTGAGAGCGATATTCAATGCTCTCAAGGCCTGGCCTCGGCTAGCGAGGACCAAGTTCATACGGTTTCAATCAGACAACATGACAACTGTTGCGTACATCAACCATCAGGGGGGAACAAGGAGTTCCCTAGCGATGGAAGAAGTGACCAAAATCATTCTATGGGCGGAGTCTCACTCCTGCCACCTGTCCGCTATCCACATCCCAGGAGTGGAAAATTGGGAAGCGGATTTTCTGAGTCGTCAGACATTGCATCCGGGGGAGTGGGAACTCCATCCGGAAATCTTTGCCCAAGTCACTCACCTGTGGGGCATTCCAGACATGGATCTGATGGCCTCTCGTCAGAACTTCAAAGTTCCTTGCTACGGGGCCAGATCCAGGGATCCCAAGGCGGCTCTAGTGGATGCACTAGTAGCACCTTGGACCTTCAAACTAGCTTATGTGTTCCCGCCATTTCCTCTCATCCCCAGGCTGGTAGCCAGGATCAATCAGGAGAGGGCGTCGGTGATCTTGATAGCTCCTGCGTGGCCACGCAGGACTTGGTATGCAGATCTGGTGAATATGTCATCGGCTCCACCTTGGAAGCTACCTTTGAGACGAGACCTTCTTGTTCAGGGTCCGTTCGAACATCCGAATCTGGTTTCACTCCAGCTGACTGCTTGGAGATTGAACGCTTGATTTTATCGAAGCGAGGATTCTCAGATTCTGTTATCGATACTCTTGTTCAGGCCAGAAAGCCTGTAACTAGAAAGATTTACCACAAAATTTGGAAAAAATATATCTGTTGGTGTGAATCTAAAGGATTCCCTTGGGACAAGGTTAAGATTCCTAGGATTCTATCCTTCCTTCAAGAAGGATTGGAAAAAGGATTATCTGCAAGTTCCCTGAAGGGACAGATTTCTGCCTTGTCGGTATTACTTCACAAGAAGCTGGCAGCTGTGCCAGATGTTCAAGCCTTTGTTCAGGCTCTGGTTAGAATCAAGCCTGTTTACAAACCTTTGACTCCTCCTTGGAGTCTCAATTTAGTTCTTTCAGTTCTTCAGGGGGTTCCGTTTGAACCCTTACATTCCGTTGATATTAAGTTATTATCTTGGAAAGTTTTGTTTTTAGTTGCGATTTCTTCTGCTAGAAGAGTCTCAGAATTATCTGCTCTGCAGTGTTCTCCTCCTTATCTGGTGTTCCATGCAGATAAGGTGGTTTTACGTACTAAACCTGGTTTTCTTCCAAAAGTTGTTTCTAACAAAAACATTAACCAGGAGATTATCGTACCTTCTCTGTGTCCAAAACCAGTTTCAAAGAAGGAACGTTTGTTGCACAATTTGGATGTTGTTCGCGCTCTAAAATTCTATTTAGATGCTACAAAGGATTTTAGACAAACATCTTCCTTGTTTGTTGTTTATTCAGGTAAAAGGAGAGGTCAAAAAGCAACTTCTACCTCTCTCTCTTTTTGGATTAAAAGCATCATCAGATTGGCTTACGAGACTGCCGGACGGCAGCCTCCCGAAAGAATCACAGCTCATTCCACTAGGGCTGTGGCTTCCACATGGGCCTTCAAGAACGAGGCTTCTGTTGATCAGATATGTAGGGCAGCGACTTGGTCTTCACTGCACACTTTTACCAATTTTTACAAGTTTGATACTTTTGCTTCTTCTGAGGCTATTTTTGGGAGAAAGGTTTTGCAAGCCGTGGTGCCTTCCATTTAGGTGACCTGATTTGCTCCCTCCCTTCATCCGTGTCCTAAAGCTTTGGTATTGGTTCCCACAAGTAAGGATGACGCCGTGGACCGGACACACCTATGTTGGAGAAAACAGAATTTATGTTTACCTGATAAATTTCTTTCTCCAACGGTGTGTCCGGTCCACGGCCCGCCCTGGTTTTTTTAATCAGGTCTGATAATTTATTTTCTTTAACTACAGTCACCACGGTACCATATGGTTTCTCCTATGCAAATATTCCTCCTTAACGTCGGTCGAATGACTGGGGTAGGCGGAGCCTAGGAGGGATCATGTGACCAGCTTTGCTGGGCTCTTTGCCATTTCCTGTTGGGGAAGAGAATATCCCACAAGTAAGGATGACGCCGTGGACCGGACACACCGTTGGAGAAAGAAATTTATCAGGTAAACATAAATTCTGTTTTTCCATTTACCTGCCCATACTTCTATTTCTCTCTTAAGACGCGGTGAGTCAACGGATCAGGAATTACTGTTGGGAATATCACTCCTGGCCAGCAGGAGGAGACAATGAGCACCACAGCAAAGCTGCTAAAGGGACAGTCTAGTCAAAATTAAACTTTCCTTATTCAGATAGGACTTGTAATTTTATTTAACTTTTATCATCAAATTTGGTTTGTTCTCTTGGTATTCTTATTTTAAACAAAACCTAGGTTGGGTCATATGCTAATGTCTAAGTCCTTGAGGGCTGCCTCTTATGAAATGTTTTTTTAATTCCTTTTCACAAGAGACTGATAAGTTCATGTGGGTCATATAGATAACACTGTGTTAATGCACAGGGAGTTATTTAAAGGGACACTCAAGTCAAAATTAAACTTCAAGATTCAAATACAGGATGCAAATTTAAACAATTTTCCAATTTACTTCCATTAACAAAATGTGCACAATCTTTTTATATTTACACTTTTTGAGTCACCAACTCCTACTGAGCATGTGCAAAAATTCACAGCATATACATATATGCATTTGTAATTGGCTGATGGCTGTCACATGATACAGGGGGAGTGGAAATAGACATAACTTTGCAATTTATTTAACAAAAATCTACTACTCATTTGAAGTTCAGACTAAGTGCTATTACATTGTCTTCTTATCATGCATTTGTTGATTATGCAAATTTAATGTATTGACTGGTCCTTTAAGAGTTAGCACAAGACAATACTAAATGCAAGTCAATAGATAATAAACAGTCACAGTCATGTAATCAGGGGGCTGGAAGAAGGTTCTTAGATACAAGGTAATTACAGAGGTAAAAAATATAATATAACACTGTTGGTTATGCAAAACTGGGGAATGGGTAATAAAGGTATTATCTATCTTTTAAAACAACAAAAATTATTGCCGCGCCGCTCTAGCCGTTGCTAGGGGCGCGGCGTCTCCTTCCCTGCTCGTTGCCAGCGGCAGTGTTTCCGCTCCGGGTGCGTGCGGCGCTGACGTCATCGATGCACGCTCCAGATGCCGGTCTCAGCTCAGTGGCGTGAATCTGCGCCTATTTAAATGCTCAAAGAACGATCTGTAACTGCCCAAGTATAGGTGTTGACTTTCGTCAGTTTTCTGCATTGTTTGTTTGTTTTTCTGGCAAACGTAAGGGTCAGAAAGCTACTGCCACTTCTCTTTCTCTCTGGTTGAGAAGTATTATTCGTTTGGCATATGAGATTGCTGGGCAGCAGCCTCCTGAGAGAATTACAGCTCATTCCACCAGGGCGGTGTCTTCCTCTTGGGCCTTCAAGAATGAGGCCTCTGTAGACCAGATCTGTAAAGCTGCGACTTGGTCTTCCTTGCACACTTTTTGTAAATTCTATAAATTTGACACTTTTGCCTCGGCTGAGGCTTCTTCTGGGAGAAAGGTTCTGCGAGCTGTGGTGCCTTCTGTTTAGGTTACCTGTCTTGTCCCTCCCTTATCATCTGTGTGTTCTAGCTTCGGTATTGATTCCCAACAGTAATTGCTGATCCGTGGACTTACTGTGTTTTAAGAAAGAAAACAAAATTTATGCTTACCTGATAAATTTATTTCTTGACACGGTGAGTCCACGGCCTCCCTGTTTTTTCAGACAGTTTTGTTTATGTAAACCTCAGGCACCTCTGCACCTTGTGTTACTTCCTTTCTCTTCTTTTTCTTCGGTCGTATGACTGGGGGTTATGGGAAGGGATGTGATTCTTAACAGCTTTGCTGTGGTGCTCTTTGCCTCCTCCTGCTGGCCAGGAGTGATATTCCCAACAGTAATTGCTGATCCGTGGACTCACTGTGTCAAGAAATAAATACATTTATCAGGTAAGCATAAATTTAATTTTTTTGCAGTTCTCCTTGTAACGTAAATTCATCCTGCTTTGACCTAATGACCTTACACAACTTTGTATCATCTGCAAAAATAGAGATGTTGCTATTTAATCCTTGTTCCAAGTAATTTATAAAAATATTAAAAAGAACAGGGCCCAGTACTGATCCCTGGGGGACTATACTGATTACCTTTGTCCAATCTGAGTATGATAAATTTACTACTACTCATAATATTCAGTTATTTATCCATGAGCTAACATTTTCAGCTATTCCCAGTTGCTTAATTTTGGACATTAATCTCTCATGTGGCACTGTATCAAACACCTTTGCAAAATCCAAGTATATCACATCAACTGTTTCCATTTTATCTATATTTGACTTACTTTCTCGTAGAATTGAATTAGATTAGTTTGACATGATATATTTCTCATAAAACCATGCTGTTTTTAACTCATAATCTTGTTTGCACACATATATACTCATCAATATAATCCCTTATAATCCCTTCAAGTATCTTTCCCACTATTGATGTCAGACTAACTGGTCTATACCTTCCTGGATCAGTCCTGCATCACTTTTTGAAGAGTGGCACCACATCAGCTTTACGCCAGTCCTGGGGTACTATGCCTGAGTATAATGAGTCTTGAAAAATTAAGAGTAGAGGTTTGTCAATAACATTGCTAGATTCCCGTAAAACCCTTGGGTGTATTCCATCTGGGCCTGGAGTTTTATTTACCTTAACCCCTTAATGACCACAGCACTTTTCCATTTTCTGTCCGTTTGGGACCAAGGCTATTTGTACATTTTTGTGGTGTTTGTGTTTAGCTGTAATTTTCCTCTTACTCATTTACTGTACCCACACATATTATATACCGTTTTTCTCGCCATTAAATGGACTTTCAAAATATACCATTATTTTCATCATATCTTATAATTTACTATAAAAAAATATTATAAAATATGAGGAAAAAATGGAAAAAAACACACTTTTTCTAACTTTGACCCCCAAAATCTGTTACACATCTACAACCACCAAAAAACACCCATGCTAAATAGTTTCTAAATTTTGTCCTGAGTTTAGAAATACCCAATGTTTACATGTTCTTTGCTTTTTTTGCAAGTTATAGGGCCATAAATACAAGTAGCACTTTGCCATTTCCAAACCACTTTTTTTCAAAATTAGCGCTAGTTACATTGGGACACTAATATCTTTCAGGAATCTCTGAATATCCATTGACATGTATATATTTTTTTTTAGAAGACATCCCAAAGTATTGATCTAGGCCCATTTTGGTATATTTCATGCCACCATTTCACCGCCGAATGCGATCAAATAAAAAAATTATTTTACTTTTTCACAAATTTTTTCACAAACTTTAGGTTTCTCACTGAAATTATTTACAAACAACTCATGAAATTATGGAATAAATGGTTGTAAATGCTTCTCTGGGATCCCCTTTGTTCATAAATAGCAGACATATATGGCTTTGGCTTTGCTTTTTGGTAATTAGAAGGCTGCTAAATGCCACTGCGCACCAACCGTGTATTATGCCCAGCAGTGAATGGGTTAATTAGGGAGCATGTAGGGAGCTTCTAGGGTTAATTTTAGCTCTAGTGTAGTGTAGTAGACAACCCCAAGTATTAATCTAGGCCCATTTTGGTATATTTCATGCCACCATTTCACCGCCAAAAGCAATCAAATAAAAAAAAAATTGTTCACTTTTTCAAACTTTAGGTTTTTCACTAAAATTATTTACAAACAGCTTGTGCAATTATGGCACAAATGGTTTTAAATGCTTCTCTGGGATCCCCTTTGTTCATAAATAGCAGACATATATGGCTTTGGCGTTGCTTTTTGGTAATTATAAGGCCGCTAAATGCTGCTGCGCATCACATGTGTATTATGGCCAGCAGTGAAGGGGTTAATTAGGTAGTTTGTAGGGAGCTTGCAGGGTTAATTTTAGCTTTAGTGTAGAGATCAGACTCCCACCTGACACATCCCACCCCCTGATCCCTCCCAAACAGCACTCTTCCCTCCCCCACCCCACAATTGTCCCCGCCATCTTAAGTACTGGCAGAAAGTCTGCCAGTACTAAAATAAAAGGTATAAAAAAAAATAAAAAATTTTTTTAAAGCATATTTACATATGCTGCTATGTAGGGTCCCCCCTTAGCCCCCAACCTCCCTGATCCCCCCAAAATAGCTCCCTAACCCTCCCCCTCTGCCTTATTGGGGCCATCTTGGGTACTGGTAGCTGTCTGCCAGTACCCAGTTTGCAAATAAAAATGTTTTTTTTTAATTTTTTACTATTTGTTTCTGTAGTGTAGCTTCCCCCCCACAGTCCAATACCCCACCAGCCAAACCGATCACCAAAATAAACATATTAACCCCTTTGATCCCCACTTCTAACAAAAAAATTTTCTGTAGCGTAGTGGTTCCCACCCGCTCCCTCCCCGTGCACGCGCCCGCCCGGCCTCCCCGTGCACGTGCGCGCGTCCGTGCGCGTCCCCCCGGTCGTCCCCGCCCCCGATCGTCCCCGCCCCCGATCCCGCCCCCCTCCGCATCACAAAGGCCATCGATGGCCGCCACCCACCTCCCACACCGGCTCCCACCCACCAACGAACGTAGCCGTTAATGTCCGGTGCAGAGAGGGCCACAGAGTGGCTCTCTCTGCACCGGATGGCTACAAATGGTTATTGCAGGATGCCTCGATATCGAGGCATCACTGCAATAACCGGAAAGCAGCTGGAAGCGAGCAGGATCGCTTCCAGCTGCTTTCCAAACCGAGAACGTGCAGGGTACGTTCTCAGGCATTAACTGCCTTTTTTTTGAGGACGTACCCTGCACGTCCTCGGTCATTAAGGGGTTAATATTATACAGTTTTTTCCTGATATCCTCTAGAGATTACCCAGTTGATGGTATGGGCTTGTACTAGTTTGTTTCAAAGTATCCCCCATTGGTTCCTCTCTTGTGTATACTATAGAAAATAATTGGTTTAGTACCTCCGCATTTTCTCCCTGTTACTGTTAATCATGCTACCCTTCACACATTTTAATGTACCAATATTGTCCTTCTTAGATTTTTTTGCCATGTATTTACTTAAACAAAACTTTTAGGGTTTGACTAAGAATCCTTTGGAATTAATCTTTCATTTAAAAATTTGGCTAATTTGTATTTGTATTTATTTTTATTAGAAGTAAGTTATGTCATATCTTCATTAGAATAAATTACTTAAAGTCCATGTAAAATATTGTTTCCATTCTGTATCTAATTATATGAATTGGAAACTCTACCATCACTTTAACATCTGCAATTTGCAGGAGAAATGGACATTTGGCAGATCAAGTGACATTTCTTATTGTACAGTTAAGGTGAACTTGTGCCTACATTGGCCTCAATTTTCTGTTTGTAGCTGAAAGGAACACAGTGTGGTCTCCTGCTGCTGTAACTCATCCAGTTCAAGGTCCAACATGTTGTGTGTTCAGAGATGCACGCAAGGTTATAACAGTTACTGTTGCGTTCCTGTGAGCTTTAACCAGTCCGGCCATTCTCTTCCTCTCCTCTAATTTGGTATTTTCACCAACAGAACTGTTGCTCGCTGTATTTTTTTCTCTCTCTAAAGATTATGTGTAAATATCCCAGTAGATCAGCAATTTCTGATATACTCAAACCACCTCATCTGGCACCAACAATCATTCTGTGGTCGGTTATTTGGATCACATTTCTTCTCCATTCTGATGTTTGGTTTAAAAAAACATCTGAATCTATTGACCATGTTTGCATACTGCCTCATGATTGAATGATTAGATATCTGCCTTAATGTATGGGTGTAAGTTAGGTTTCTAAGTGGCCACACAGTGGTTTCATTGCCCTTTTTTTTAACCAATTGAAAAAAAATCTAAATTGTATTATAAACTTTATAAGAATACATGGGAAAGGTATAAAGTGCTTTCCTCTTGAACACCTAAGATTTTTCGTTTCCTTTTTTTCATTTCTAATTTGCTGTCTTTTTCAAACATCATTTTTTATATCATAAGGAAGCTCTGTTTTTATTCAGAGTTATTTCTCTGTTCTGCTTTGCTATATTCTTGATCAATAAAAACTGTACGTTGTAACAAATGCATTGTTTTATGCATAGTATTTTATGCATTTTTAACAATATGTGACATTGTCATATACTATCTATGAATATTTAAGGGCTTCTGAGTCACGGTAAAATTAGGTGTCAAATAAAAGTACTCTCCATAATATGTGATGTTCATTTTTTGTCCCCTGTGTTGTGTATTACGACTAAAAGATGTGTTGGGGTTGTCTTGTCTGTTCAATTGCTGTGAGAAAGAAATTGTTAATGTAGCCATGGAAACTGAAAACGATTCTCAGGGCTAAGAGCAGAACACGTGGGAGTTGTTTGAAAACTTAATTTCTTCTTCTGAGCCAAAATCTGGAAAACAATGGGGGGCAGAAATGTATTGCTTATGCTTCAGTTGACTATTGGGTCATAATGAACTTTTGATTTCTCATATATAAAGGTTGTGTAATATTAATAAAAATAATAAGAGTATTAGAGTTAGTAGCCATCCCAAGCTTGTCTGTTTCAACTGCATTGTTAGTATAATGTAAAGCTGATACTGTGGATTGCAATACTTGTTACTTAAAGGACCAGTCAACACAGTAGATTTGCATAATCAATAAATGCAAGATAACAAGACAATGCAACAGCACTAAGTCTGAACTTCAAATGAGTAGTAGATTTTTTTCTGACAATTTTAAAAGTTATGTCTTTTTCTACTCCCCCTGTACCATGTGACAGCCATCAGCTAATCACAAATGCATACACGTACCATGTGACAGCCATCAGCCATTCACAAATGCATACACACTTATTCTTGCACATGTTCAGTAGGAGCTGGTGACTCAAAAAGTTTAAATATAAAAAGACTGTGCACATTTAGTTAATTGAAGTAAATTGGAAAGTTGTTTAAAATGGCATTCTCTATCTGAATAATGAAAGTTTAATTATGATTGAGTGTCCCTTTAAGCATCAGAATCTCTGGACTAACATATCTACTCCAAAAGAAGTACAGACAGGGAGTGTATCTGTTTATTTTAATACGACAATACCCCATGGCTACTTATATATCTGTCTATGATATTAAGTTATTCTGTCCGTAAAAATATTTCCTCACTCACATGTCTGTAGGCTGTTGGAGCAGGACCTGTATTTACAATCTAATGTGGTAATGAGATGTCTTGCTCAAAGAGCTTACACACTTGTTAACCTAGAAAATCTTACCTTAGATACAGTACTTATAGTTTAGTTATATAAAAATCCTTGGACATCTGCTATCAGCGCGTATACTGCAGGCCAGATGCGCATCATCTGAATTTTTTTCAGCTCTCCTGTTGTCTTTTCTTTATCCGGGTCAAGCAGAAAAAACAGCTGCATCAACAGTACAGTGTTTAATGAGGGTCCCAGCACCAGTGAGTTTGCAGCGTGAGGACATCTGCCATTAGCGCGTTTACTGCTGGCCAGATGTGCATCAGTCTGATCTGAATTTATTTCAGATTGCCAGTTGCCTTTTCTTTATCCAGGTCAAGCAAAACAAACAGCTGCATCAGATGCTGCACCTTACAGTACAGTGTTTAATGAGGGTCTCAGCACCAGTGAGTTTGCAGCGTGAGGACATCTGCCATCAGCGGGTATACTGTTGGCCAGATGCGCATCAGTCTAATCTGAATTTATTTCAGATCGCCAGTTGCCTTTTCTTCATCCGGGTCAAGCAGAAAAAACAGCTGCATCAGATGCTTCACCTTACACAGTACAGTGTTTAATGAGGGTCCCAGCTCCAGTGAGTTTGCAACTTATAAATTGCAGACCCATGCCGTGGGGTTTATATTCTAGGCCTTTGTAGACTAATGATGCAGTAATTCTTACCATCCTTAAAGGGACACTGAACCCCATTTTTTTCTTTCATGATTCAGATAGAGCATGAAATTTTAAGCAACCTTCTAATTTACTCCTATTATCAATTTTTCCTCGTTCTATTGCTATCTTTATTTGAAAAAGAAGACATCTAAGATTTTTTTTTATTTTTTTGGTTCAGACCTCTGGACAGCACTTTTTTATTGGTGGATGAATTTATCCACCAATCAGCAAGAACAACCCAGGTTGTTCACCAAAAATGTGCCGGCATCTAAACTTACATTCTTTCATTTCAAATAAAGATAGCAAGAGAATGAAGAAAATTTGATAATAGGAGTAAATTAGAAAGTTGCTTAAAATTGCATGCTCTATCTGAATCATGAAAGAAAAAAATTGGGTTCAGTGTCCCTTTTAAAGCTGGTTCAACGCCTTTACCGCCAACTGCAAGTATTATAAAGATATGTAGAGGAAGCACAGAAAGGCATTGGTGTGTCCTACAGTTATGGCTATAATACTTATAATGTTATACTATTTTTAAAATATTTAAAAAATGTAAATATTTATTAAATTATTTGTATTTTTAAATAAAAGTGTGAAGATAATATTGATTGTTATTACGTACAGTTTGTATTCTATGTTTTGTCTCAGTGTACTGGTGCCCATAGGAACCTGCAAAGTTTAAGCTATTACTTCTGTCATGCATCTGCATTGTTTTACAATGTATAAAAAAGTGACTTAGTATTATTCAGTTACTGAGTTGGGGTGATCATGGTAACACTACTTGTAGTAATTAGTGTTCATACCTGCAGCTCCCACCGGATTCCATTTGCGTTGGATGTAGTCACTGTTCTTCATACCAGCTCATATACAGAGCTGTGGTTGTAAAGCATTAGCTGTACTGTAATGTGCTAGCTGTGAAATAAAGCTATTAGATAACTAATATTTACATGTCAGTGATTACTGAAGCTCAGCAGGATCAGTCTGGCAACTCTAGTAAAGTAAGCAGCAGTTATGAGGGTTAGTGGCTTTGTGTTGTCAGTTGGTTTTGTCACATAACTGCTGCATCACGAGTCACTCCCCTTAAGGCTGTTACCATGACAACCAGGCATCGAATTATAGACCATGACTTTCAGTTTAGCCTTTAGTTATGTTATTAGTATTGCTTTAACATAAGATGTTTAATTATGCATAATAAAACAATTTGTAATATACTCATTATTTATTTTGCCCCTTTTTATGTAATTTAGCTCTGCAAATTGTACATTGAGTTGGAACTTGTGGAACTCTCTGCCTCGCTCCACAAGACTCTCTTCTAGTTTTAAAAGCTTCAAGTGCTCCCTAAAGACTCTACTGTTCAGGGACGCATACAACCTACGCTAACCTTTCCTAATACCAGTTCCTCTCCTCCACTGCAATCCCCTGAACCCTCTTAGCATGTAAGCCTAAAAGTCCAGCTGTTTGTAGATCACCTTCTTAAGAGCTGACTACAACAGTGCAACTCTTGGCAGGGCCCTCTACCCTATAATTGTTTTGTTGTACTCCCCCTTTGTTTATAGCGCTGCAGAATCTGTTGGCGCTCTACAAATAACCGATAATAATAAAATAATAATAATAATAATAACTGCATCCTGCTGACTTTTCAGAGCTAACTCTGCATCAAATCATTTCCTAATTCACATTAATAGAGAACAACTGCAAAACAATTCACTGTATACTAACTTAATGGCAATGATTATCCTTGTTGTCTGCCGACTCAAAATTATTTGGCTCCTCCAAATAAGGCGAGTTTTGGGTGCAGTTTTTCTATTTAAAACTAATTGCAGTAAACAGGATTATTATTGTGTTAAACAAATGTTTACACTTGGCTGATATTTTATTCTGTAGGACGGTAACAGAAATGTCTTGTAATTAAGGTGTACTGTTTACTGTCCCTTTAAGTTCTAACAAAACTCCCATTTTATAAATCCCGATTTTCCAGTGCTTATATGTTGGGAAAAGATTATTAAAATGACATGAACTGGGGGCGTGACTCTGGGCAGCACCTTGAATGGTCGCAATATCTGTTGTTCTGTGAGAAACATTAATAATTTGCCTTTTATTGATGTCTATGAGGATCATCCATCTACCTCACCCTGATAACTCAACTCTGCTCACAAAGCTGAATCTAATGGTATAAAAATATTGGGACTACCTCCCTTAATAACTGATCCGGAGAGTTGAGGCCTAAGGCAGTCACTTAAGTGAGAGGCACTCAACACCCCCCCCGGTACCTTGTAAGCCGGGTATGCAGTTCGTAGACACTGACAACTTCAGCAATATGGAACCTGACGCAGCTATCCTAATCAAGGAGTTGTGTCATCTATTAAACAAACATTTTTTGCAGCTAACAAAGAAAATGGCGGCAGCATTGGAGTATGAGGGGAATCCTCCCGACAATGAGCCTGCTCCAATGGACGCAGATCAAGCTGGTGATCCCGAGTCCTCCACACACTGCGTCTATTTGAGCCCGCCTGATATACAGCCAGATGGCAGAGCCTCAATAAACAAGGTGCCAACGATCAGAAGTGGGGACCGAGAGCAGACTGTCGCATGTAACTTCACAACAGCCTGGCTAGGGTCGGACCCCGCTTTCACATATAGCGGGGAGACATATACCCCTGAATTAGGTGTAATCCCTACAAAGCAGAACCCCTCACTGACTAAGCATACCTACTTAGCCCAGCAGCCACAATTTGTCACAGGAGGTACTCCTAAACTATTTAGAGGGACACCTACAGGGAGATAGAAAACATATGCGGGGATTAGCTCAGCCCTAGATCGTACCGCTCCGCCACCTCATATGCCTCTGATCCTGAAAGTCAGAATGATGGCAGATATCTGTAGGAGCAGAAAACAGAAAGAGGCGCCTTATGGAACAGTATCGTGGTGTCACTATAATGCAGGTTGGAACGGACAGCACACACAAATGGCAAGATACTCACAAGTGAGATGGCATAAACGTATGCCAAACTAGACAGGACGGAACCTTAGTCGCCCGCCAGACGGTCCAATAGGAGGAAGGCTCTAGCGCTCCAATGGTCCAATCCGCTACGGCGGAGAAAAACAGACGTCAGAGGCCCACAGCGTCTGTGGGAGGATTAATGGCTCAGAGTCCTTGGTGTAAGTGGTAGTGTAAGTGTAAAATACAGTTTTAAACAGTTTTAAATCCAATTTTTTAAATAAAAATTCCTTTTATGATACCCCCGCTCTCATTGTCTACTATCAATCTGATCCTATGTGTGGAGCGGTACTTTGCCACTTACACCAAGGACTCTGAGCCATTAATCCTCCCACAGACGCTGTGGGCCTCTGACGTCTGTGTTTCTCCGCCGTAGCGGATTGGACCATTGGAGCGCTAGAGCCTTCCTCCTATTGGACCGTCTGGCGGGCGACTAAGGTTCCGTCCTGTCTAGTTTGGCATACGTTTATGCCATCTCACTTGTGAGTATCTTGCCATTTGTGTGTGCTGTCCGTTCCAACCTGCATTATAGTGACACCACGATACTGTCCCATAAGGCGCCTCTTTCTGTTTTCTGCTCCTACAGATATCTGCCATCATCCTACCTTCGGGAGTGCTGCCGTCAGATCGGGTGGCCTGTGGTGGGGTATTACCTTGCCTCCCCCGAGACTGGTTCTGTTTTATGTGCTCTGCTTCTCATATGTGCGCACCTCCACAAGGACTCAATCCTCGTTTTATCTGAAAGTCAGAATGAGAAGGACTCGCTGAGTCGCGCAAGTGGTATGGCGACACTGGATAAGCCCTACCTGGGAGACAACCCCCCAAATAAAGGTCCAGAGCAGCCGTGGAAGCAAGTTGGCGGTATTCAGTCCGCAGACAATGTTCCGGTGGGGTCATTGCAGAGGCTTGATCGGTCTCTGGAGATGTTTAAGTCGCTCACCGCATAGCGGCCTGTTGATAGCAGCTAAGAACACTCCTGGTTCTGTGGACTCTGGGGCTGCTGTACGCCCTGCACGATCTGGCATAGGCTAGTGGCTGTGAACTTGCGGGGACAGCAGGACATTAAATCTTGGAGTGAGACCTGGTAATTTTCATTTTTGTACCCCCTGAACTTTAAAGTAAAGGTCTCTATTGAACTGTCCCCATGATGCCCGGGGCTGATCCTGCCCTATGGCTTTATTTATTAATTCCCATTTGACAACATGCTTACATTTAGGTTTGCTTCCCATTTGACTTACACGTAATGGTGGGTCTGAAGTTTGGAGTTTGAGGGACACATTTTATTGGGAGGCGACAATACTCCACCTTTCCTAATCAATAAATGTCTGCATGTTTTTTTTTTTTTTTTTTTTTTTTTTTTTCCAGATGTACGTCACCAGTATGCTCAATGCTACATATATTCTGTGCTTTGTTCTGTCGTTGATCCGTACTGTTTAACATATCTCTGCTATTACTAATTATAGTGGCTAGCTATAAAGCAGGCAATACACTAACTTACCCAATCTTACTGTGTTTTAGCTGCCTGGAAACACCAGAATCCAGCCATAATTCTTTACACAGCGCTCTTATAGCCACTGCCGCATAGGCTGAACTTTTATATCTTATGGTTGAGATAATAACGGCTTGCCTAGACTGTGGGGATTGAACTGGTACTTTCATACAGCTGACAATATAGCCTCACTGGTTTATAGATCCGGGGCTGTTCAGGCTCTGTCTTAGGCTCAGGTTCCCTAACTAACTGATAGTGGGTTGCCCCCCTCCCTGATAGGGCTATAATTTGTCTCCAGACTGATTTTTTGAGATAAAATAACCAGGCTTTTGTGACTTGCCTTCTAGTATTAATAGCTTAGTCCTGTCACATAAATACACTCACAGCAGGTAAGCATTTGCCATTGCTCAGGTTTGCTTCACCTCCCCATTCTCAACCATGCCGGGCCTCTAATATAGGTAATATGGGGGTTTGAGGAGGAATCCCTTGTGTTGGTATTAGCCCTGTACTATTGGTAATATGTGTTCTCTACCACAAGCATTAAGATCAAGCTGCTAAATACGTATACTTATACATAAACTCCTCGATAGCCCAGATCCTTAAGGTTCTCTTTAGTAAAGCTCAGTAAGTATATTACTTGTATGTACTTATCATATCAATATCATATTCCGGGTCCAAAAGTGGCCCTACAGTGCATTTTCCTCTACATTCCCCACTCCAATCTTCTCTGTTGGTCAGCGACCCAAAAATTGTTTATTGCCAAGTTTATAAAATAGAGAAATGAGGTCTTTAAGTTTTCCTGTTTCTTTGTATCTAGCATGATATACTGATTACTTGTTTGCTTGTTTCCTTTTGTTAATTTCACTTGGGTTGTACATATTTGTGAAAAATAAGAAAACAGAGGTTTCTCTTAGAGACTCAAGAGTAGTCTCCTGGTGTCTATGATAACCCTCGGAAGATTTACACTACAGGGTCCAAGAGAGACTGTATGGGCCATAGTGAGGGTTTACATTGCTTAGGGCATATTGCATGTTACCACAGACTTTTTAATATTATCAACCGAACATAACTTGCCTATATTGTTGGATTGTATTCATACTATGTCCGAAGAAATCTCATTGTGTGCTTTTTCGACATGTCTGAATTGTATGCCCTGTATTAAACCTCAATAAAAATATTAAAAATAAAAATGACATGAACTGCTTTGGTCTGGTAATATTGACAGAGATATGGCTGAGCCTCAGGATCATGTCATGTGATTACCTCTGGGGTGACCAGCCATACTAATTAGCATATGTAATTGTGCAGTGTAGCTAAGAAACTACAGGTGCTAGGTCTGTCATTATTTAATAGTAGATTCACCACATTTAGACGCCTTTATGTCTGTATCAATTTTATATTATAGTTGATCTGAACCATACAAATAGGGTGTCCATTATTTCTCTTGTTAAGTGTGTTCAGTCCACGGGTCATCCATTACTTATGGGATATATTCTCCTTCCCAACAGGAAGTTGCAAGAGGATCACCCAAGCAGAGCTGCTATATAGCTCCTCCCCTCACATGTCATATCCAGTCATTCGACCGAAACAAGACGAGAAAGGAGAAACTATAGGGTGCAGTGGTGACTGGAGTTTATAATTTAAAATTTAGAACCTTCCTCAAAAAGACAGGGCGGGCCGTGGACTGAACACACTACAAGAGAAAGAAATTTATCAGGTAAGCATAAATTATGTTTTCTCTTGTTAAGTGTGTTCAGTCCACGGGTCATCCATTACTTATGGGATACCAATACCAAAGCTAAAGTACACGGATGATGGGAGGGACAAGGCAGGAACATTAAACAGAAGGAACCACTGCCTGTAGAACCTTTCTCCCAAAAACAGCCTCCGAAGAAGCAAAAGTGTCAAATTTGTAAAATTTGGAAAAAGTATGAAGTGAAGACCAAGTTGCAGCCTTGCAAATCTGTTCAACAGAGGCCTCATTCTTAAAGGCCCAGGTGGAAGCCACAGCTCTAGTGGAATGAGCTGTAATTCTTTCAGGAGGCTGCTGTCCAGCAGTCTCATAGGCTAAGCGTATTATGCTACGAAGCCAAAAAGAGAGAGAGGTAGCCGAAGCCTTTTGACCTCTCCTCTGTCCAGAGTAAACGACAAACGGAGAAGAAGTTTGTCGAAAATCTTTAGTTGCCTGTAAGTAGAACTTCAGGGCACGGACCACGTCTAGACTATGCAAAAGACGTTCCTTCTTTGAAGAAGGATTAGGACATAAAGATGGAACAACAATGTCTTGATTGATATTCCTGTTAGAAACAACCTTAGGTAAAAACCCAGGTTTAGTACGCAGGACTACCTTGTCTGAATGAAAGATCAGATAAGGAGAATCACAATGTAAGGCAGATAACTCAGAGACTCTTCGAGCCGAGGAAATAGCCATCAAAAACAGAACTTTCCAAGATAAAAGCTTAATATCAATGGAATGAAGGGGTTCAAACGGAACACCCTGAAGAACTTTAAGAACCAAGTTTAAGCTCCACGGAGGAGCAACAGCTTTAAACACAGGCTTAATCCTAGCCAAAGCCTGACAAAAAGCCTGGACGTCTGGATTCTCTGCCAGACGCTTGTGTAAAAGAATAGACAGAGCAGAAATCTGTCCCTTTAGAGAACTAGCGGATAAGCCCTTTTCTAAACCCTCTTGTAGAAAAGACAATATCCTAGGAATCCTAACCTTACTCCATGAGTAACTCTTGGATTCACACCAATATAAATATTTACGCCATATCTTGTGGTAAATTTTTCTGGTAACAGGCTTCCGAGCCTGTATTAATGTATCAATAACCGAATCCGAAAACCCACGCTTTGATAGAATCAAGCGTTCAATTTCCAAGCAGTCAGCCTCAGAGAAATTAGGTTTGGATGGTTGAAAGGACCCTGAATTAGAAGGTCCTGCCTCAGGGGTAGAGACCATGGTGGACAGGAAGACATGTCCACTAGGTCTGCATACCAGGTCCTGCGTGGCCACGCAGGCGCTATCAGAATCACCGATGCTCTCTCCTGTTTGATCCTGGCAATCAGTCGAGGTAGCAACGGAAAAGGTGGAAACACATAAGCTATGTTGAAAACCCAAGGGGCTGTTAGTGCATCTACCAGCACCGCTCCCGGGTCCCTGGACCTGGATCCGTAGCAAGGAAGCTTGGCGTTCTGGCGAGATGCCATGAGATCCAGATCCGGTTTGCCCCAACGATGAATCAGTTGAGCAAATACCTCCGGGTGAAGTTCCCACTCCCCCGGATGAAAAGTCTGGCGACTTAGAAAATCCGCCTCCCAGTTCTCCACGCCTGGGATGTAGATCGCTGACAGGTGGCAAGAGTGAGACTCTGCCCAGCGAATTATCTTCGAGACTTCCAACATCGCTAGGGAACTCCTGGTTCCCCCTTGATGATTGATGTAAGCCACAGTCGTGATGTTGTCCGACTGAAATCTGATGAACCTCAGTGTTGCTAACTGAGGCCAATCTAGAAGAGCATTGAATATTGCTCTTAATTCTAGAATGTTTATCGGGAGGAGTTTCTCCTCCTGAGTCCACGATCCCTGAGCCTTCAGGGAGTTCCAGACTGCTCCCCAGCCTAGTAGGCTGGCATCTGTTGTGACAATCTGGTCTGCGAAAAGTCATTCCTTTGGACAGATGAACCCGTGACAACCACCAGAGAAGAGAATCTCTGGTCTCCTGGTCCAGATTTAGCAAAGGGGACAGATCTGAGTAATCCCCGTTCCATTGATTTAGCATGCATAGTTGCAGCGGTCTGAGATGTAGGCGCGCAAATGGCACTATGTCCATTGCCGCGACCATTAAGCTGATTACTTCCATGCACTGAGCTACTGATGGGCTTGGAATGGAGTGAAGGACACGGCAAGCATTGAGAATCTTTGATAACCTGGACTCCATCAGGTAAATCTTCATCTCTACAGAATCTATAAGAGTCCCTAGAAAAGGGACCCTTGTGAGTGGTAACAGAGAACTCTTTTCCACGTTCACTTTCCACCCATGCGACCTCAGAAATGCTAGAACTATCTCTGTATGAGACTTTGCATTTTGAAAACTTGACGCTTGTATCAGAATGTCGTCTAGGTACGGAGCCACCGCTATGCCTCGTGGTCTTAGTACCGCCAGAAGTGAGCCCAGAACCTTTGTAAAAATTCTCGGGGCCGTAGCTAACCCAAAGGGAAGCGCTACAAACTGGTAATGTCTGTCTAGAAAGGCAAACCTTAGGTACCGATAATGATCTTTGTGAATCGGTATGTGAAGGTAGGCATCCTTTAAGTCCACTGTGGTCATATATTGACCCTCTTGGATCATGGGTAGGATGGTCCGAATGGTTTCCATCTTGAACGATGGAACCCTTAGGAATTTGTTTAAGATTTTTAAGTCTAAGATTGGTCTGAAGGTTCCCTCTTTCTTGGGAACCACAAACAGATTTGAATAAAACCCTTGCCCCTGTTCCGTCCGCGGAACTGGGTGGATCACTCCCATCACTAAGAGGTCTTGTACACATTGTAGAAATGCCTCTTTCTTTACTAGGTTTGTTGATAACCTTGACAGATGAAACCTCCCTTGTGGAGGAGAAGTTTTGAAATCCAGAAGGTATCCCTGAGATATAATCTCCAACTTCCAGGGATCCTGTACATCTCTTGCCCAAGCCTGGGCGAAGAGAGAAAGTCTGCCCCCCACTAGATCCGTCTCCGGAAAGGGGGCCCTGTCTTCATGCTGTCTTAGGGGCGGAAGTAGGCTTTCTAGCCTGCTTGCCCTTGTTCCATGACTGGTTGCCTTTCCAACCCTGTCTGTAACGAGCAGTAGTTCCTTCCTGTTTTGGAGCGGAGGAAGTTGATGCTGCTCCTGCCTTGAAATTACGAAAGGCACGAAAATTAGACTATTTGGCCTTTGATTTGGCCCTGTCCTGAGGAAGGGTGTGGCCCTTACCTCCAGTAATGTCAGCAATAATTTCCTTCAAGCCGGGCCTGAATAAGGTCTGCCCTTTGAAAGGAATGTTTAGTAGTTTAGACTTAGAAGTTACATCTGCTGACCAGGATTTAAGCCATAGCGCTCTGCGCGCCTGTATGGCGAATCCGGAATTCTTAGCCGTAAGTTTGGTTAAATGCACTACGGCATCCGAAACAAACGCATTAGCCAGCTTAAGGGTTCTAATCTTGCTCAAAGACTCATCCAATGGTGCTGTGCGAATCGCCTCTTCCAGAGACTCAAACCAGAATGCCGCTGCAGCAGTGACAGGCGCAATGCATGCAAGAGGCTGTAATATAAAACCTTGTTGAACAAACATTTTCTTAAGGTAACCCTCTAATTTTTTATCCATTGGATCTGAGAAAGCACAGCTATCCTCCACCGGGATAGTGGTACGCTTGGCTAAAGTAGAAACTGCTCCCTCCACCTTAGGGACCGTCTGCCATAAGTCTCGTGTGGTGGCGTCTATAGGGAACATTTTTCTAAATATCGGAGGAGGGGAAAAAGGCACACCGGGTCTATCCCACTCCTTGCTAATAATCTCTGTAAGCCTCTTTGGTATAGGAAAAACGTCAGTACACACCGGGACCGCGTAGTATTTATCCAGCCTACATAATTTCTCTGGGATTGCCACCGTGTCACAATCATTCAGAGCCGCTAACACCTCCCCTAGCAACACGCGGAGGTTCTCAAGCTTAAATTTAAAATTTGAAATTTCTGAATCCGGTCTCCCCGAATCAGAACCATCACCCACAGAATGAAGCTCTCCGTCCTCATGTTCTGCAAATTGTGACGCAGTATCAGACATGGCTCTCGTGTCATCGGCGCGCTCTGTCCTTAACCCAGAGCTGTCGCGCTTGCCTCTTAACTCGGGCATATTGTATAATACTTCTTTCATAACATTAGCCATATCATGTAAAGTGATTTGTAAGGGCCTTGATGTACTTGGCGCCTCAATCTCACGCACCTCCCGAGCGGGAGACGAAGGTACTGACACGTTAGGAGAGTTAGACGGCATAACTGCCCCCTCGTTGTCTGGTGATAATTTCTTTATCGGTACAGATTGACTTTTATTCAAAGTAATATCAATACAATTGGTACACATATTTCTATTGGGCTCCACATCGGCTTTTAAACATAATGAACAAGCAGATTCCTCTGTATCAGACATGTTTAAACAGACTTGCAATGAAGCTAGCAAGCTTGGAAATTACTTTCAATAAGTTTACAAGCAATATAAAAAACGCTGCAGCGCTTTTAAAAAACACAGTTGAATAACAAAGAACTAATTCAGTTATAGTCAACAATTCTTTAAATGTATTAATTAGCAGAGGATTGCACCCATTAGCAAAAGGATGATTAACCCCTCAGTACCCAAAATAACGGATATCAAATTAATATTTAACGTTTTTATCACAGTCTAACACACTGTCACAGGTCTGCTGTGACTGATTACCTCCCTCAAAAACGAATTTTGAAGACCCCTGAGCTCTCTAGAGACGTCCTGGATCAAGGAGGAAGAAGCAGGAAGACTGTGCTAGAATTTTAACTGCGCAACAAGGCGCTAAAAAAGGCCCCTCCCGCTCATTTACAACAGTGGGAGACCTGATATAACGGTTTCTATGCAGAAATATACGTTAGCCATGTGGAAAAAAGAGAAAAAATTCATGCCCAAAAGGATTTATCACCAAAGTACCTCACAAAACGAATAACATGCCAGTAAACATTTTTTAATGTCATGCAAAGTTATCACTAAGCCTGCTACCAGTCGCTTCCACTGCAGATAAGGCTTAAGCATTATTTCAGTATTAACAGTATTTTCTCAGTCAAATTCTAGTCCCTAGAAAATAACTCTACTGTGCATACATTTATCAGCCTGATACCAGTCACTACTACTGCATTTAAGGCTGTACTTACATCATACGGGTAACAGCAGTGTTTTCTTAGTCAATTCCATTCCCAGAAAATATTGTACTGCACATACCTCATTTGCGGGGGACCCCGCATGCTAGTCCCATGTTCTGAAGTTACCCCACTCCTCAGAATGTCGAGAACAGCCAGTGGATCTTAGTTACGCCTGCTAAGATCATAGAAAACGCAGGCAGTTTCTTCTTCCAAATACTGCCTGAGATAGAAAAACAGCACACTCCGGTGCCATTTAAAATAGCAAACTTTTGATTGAAGAATAATTAAGTAAAAACTCCAACTCCTCCCGCAATCTCCTTCTTTGTTGAGGGTTGCAAGAGAATGACTGGATATGACATGTGAGGGGAGGAGCTATATAGCAGCTCTGCTTGGGTGATCCTCTTGCAACTTCCTGTTGGGAAGGAGAATATATCCCATAAGTAATGGATGACCCGTGGACTGAACACACTACAAGAGAAATAAATTTATCAGGTAAGCATAAATTATGTTTTTAGCAGGCTGTCCAGTAAAATCTGTTAAAAAATACTGGACACTTAAAGACCCCTGTCAGCTAAATGTAAAGGGCCTTTATGCATTAGAAATATAGCTCAAAAGAAGTTACTCTGTGCATTTTCTATTATATGTGTAGCAGGCAACAATGGGGTTGTTCAATCAATGCTGGGTGTTTACTTCTGGCAGCCAAAGGGTTCACATCACTACTACGTACATGTGTTACTGGCAACCAAGGAGTGAAAAATATGTGGTGGGATCAAGGGTGTGGCTTAAGGTTGAGCATTTGGAAGGACATTGTGTGTACCCAGCTACGTCCCATGTCCAGTCACCTATAGGTTGTCTGGTATTTTTATGGAGCACAGCTGGCAACCCTAGCTTAATTTTAAAGTTCTTTATGCCAACTATTTGAGTGTAAGCTTGATTTCCCCCCATATATCTTATTTCCATCTTAATGGGAGGAGAGTCCACTGCTTCATTCATTACTAGTGGGAATTAAGAACCTGGCCACTAGGAGGAGGCAAAGACACCCCAGCCAAAGGCTTAAATACCTCCCCCACTCCCCTCATCCCCCAGTCATTCTTTTGCCTTTCGTCACAGGAGGTTGGCAGAGAAGTGTCGGAAGATTAGGAGTAGTCTCTTATGGAGGGTAGTACTCTTCGAAATGGGACTGTAGTTTCAAGTAGCCCTGTCAGCCTCTCAGTGAGAGCATGGGTGAATGTTAGAGTCCGGAGATGCAGGGAGAGTCTTTCTGCGAAACCATCCCGACTCAGTTAAACAGCTCTATTAGCAATCAGCGTTGATGAGTTTAGCTGCCTGCTTTTTTTCTCTCAAGTCCATGTGAGGAGCGATGCTACTACCCTGTCACACTTGAAAGGCCGTGTTCCTGTTCCACGGTGTTGATTCTGGTAAGATCGTTTCATTTATATATATATTTGATAACGTAAGAAGACAGAGTCACAGTGTGGTTCCTTTTATCTTTATAGAATCTAGGGTAATACCCTCGGAAGGGGGCTATTAAACAGGGGGGATTTTATTATGCATAATATTTTTTGTGTTTTTACTGCATTTGTGTGAGAACACAGTTCATTAGAGAGAGAATGAGGCAGGCTTTTTTTGGTGTGTGTCTCTCTCTCTCGAGTCCAGGGGCCTTCCTGCATGACACTCCATGTGACTGGGTGTGGCCTCTACAGCTTCCTCTTTCTCAACCTGCGTTCGTAACGAAAGCTGTTTATTGTAGTCCGGGTCATAGAAGGTGGTGAGTGCCCCGGCCATTGGGATATAAAGGTGCCATTTATTTTTTGATCAAGTCCGTAATAAAGGCGCAAGCTATGGAGGACTCTGATTTGTTAGAGGATACTCCCTCTTTATGTAAACCCATTAACTGTGCATATTGTGAGGAGGTTCCAGTCAAACAGCCTATGCAAATCTTTTCCACATGCTTTGACAATATTGCTATTTCCAAAAAGAATAAAATATTTAGTACGCCCCGCGAGGTGCGTTCCCTGCAATCCTCTCCGATTACACAAGCAGTTCCCCAGGGCCCTACTAATCCTCCCGCGAGAGGGGCCCTTTGGCCTCCAGACTTCGCTGATCAATTACAGACGGCGGTTTCTGCGCCCATTAAAGCAAAGCCTCGCCCTACAAAGTGCAAGCGGAAGGTACGGCACTGCTATCTCTCTCAGGGGTCTTCGACTCCGCTTGATGCATTCTAACAGACTATCCGCTGAGGAGAGGACAACTCCGACTTACCTGAGGATGTCGCTTCTGGGTCAGAATCAGCTACTTCTAGGCCTCCGTCCGCAGAGGAGCCAGATTTTAAATTTAAGATGGAGCGTTTACGCTTTCTGCTTAAATAGGTGCTTGCTATGTTGGAGGTTCCGGAACCGAAACTACCGGAGGAACCTTTGATCCCTAAACTGGATAGTGTTTATCTGGACAGGGTAGTGCCCCAGGCCTTCCCAGTTCCAGTCAAGATGGCTAACATTATTAAGAATGAATGGGAGAAACGTGGTTCGCCCTTTTCACCCTCTTCTTCCCCGTTCCAGACCCGCAGCTTGAACTGTGTGGAACCGTCCCTAAGGTGGATGGTGTTATCTTCATGCTCGCTAAGCAAATGACTATTCCGCTAGAGGATAGCGCCTCTTTCAAGGAACTAATGGATAAAAAATGGCATCCATGTTGCGGAAGATGTTTGAACTCACAGGATTCGTTTTTCAACCTAGCGGCGGCAGTCGCTGCGGTGGCTGGTGCGGCTACCTACTGGTGTGACGCTCTATCAGCAATGGTCGAGGTGGAGACTCCTCTCGATGAGATTCTAGAAAGAATCAAAGCCTTAAGAGTGGCGCATTCGTTCATTTGTGATGCTAACATGCAGATTATTTGCCTGAATGCTAAGACAACAGGTTTTTCTGTTTTAGCTTGCTGGGCTCTGTGGCTAAAATCGTGGTTTGCTGACATGACTTCTAAGTCTGGTTTGCTTTCCCTTCCATTCAAGGGGAAGGTTTAGTTTGGATTCTATCATATCTATCGGTCACAGATGGCAAGGGTGCCTTTTTGCTTCAGGATAAGAAGGCTAAACCTAAGGGGTCTACTTTTCGGCCCTTTCGTGCGGACAAGTCTCGGCGCCAGCAGCCTGCCGCAAAGTCGGATCAATCCAAGGCATCTTGGAAGCCAGCTAACTCTTGAAACAAGTCCAAGCAGAACAAGAAGCCCGCAGAGTCAAAGTTGGCATGAAGGGGCGGCCCCCGGTCCGTCCTCGGATCATGTAGGGGCAGACTATTTCTTTTTGCGGAGGCCTGGAGAAGAGACGTTATAGAGGTCGTATCCCAGGGTTTCAGGATAGGTTATGAGTCTTATCCATCTAGAGGCACATTCCTCCTGTCAAACATATCTTTAAGACCAGAAAAGAGAGACGCCTTCCGGGGTGTGTGAGGGATCTCTGATCTCTCTGGGTAATCGTCGCAGTACCTCCGGCAGAAATAGATCTGGGGTATTATTCAAACCTTTTCGTGGTCCCAAAGAAGGAGGGCACATTTCGGCCAATTCTGGACCTAAAGGCCCTAAACAAGTTTTGTCAGTTCCATCTTTCAAGATGGAGACGATCAGGTCAAATTTGCCCCTGGTCCAAGAGGGGCAATTCATGACGACCTAAAGGACATTTACCTTCACGTTCCAATCCACAAGGATCACTTCAGGTTTCTAAGATTCGCCTTCCTGGACCAGCACTTCCAGTTTGTGGCTCTTCTGTTTGGGCTGGCGACTTCCCCAAGAGTCATCACAAAGGTTCTGGGAGCTCTACTCAAAGTAGCGAGAGCCAAAGGAATTGCAGTGGCACCTTATCTGGACGATATCCTGGTCCAGGCTCTGTACTACAGTCTTGCGGAGGATCAATCAAGAGCTCTTCTCCTTCGGTCCCACGGGTTGGTGGACCCGACCGGGGCATTTGTCTCAGGGGACATTTTTTTGAGACCATCCTGGGAGATTGCGACCACGGATGCAAGTCTATCAGGATGGTGAGCTGTTTGGGGTTCCAAAAAGGCACACGGCAGATGGACTCGAGAAGAGTCGAGTCTACCTATAAAATTTTTTGAACTTTTGAGGTCGTCCCGATTCATCAGATTCCAGTCGGATAACATTACCTCGGTGGCTTACATAAACCATCGTGGGGAGGGGGGGGGAAGAGAAGCTCCCTAGCCATGAGGGAAGTATCTCGGATTCTGGAATGGGTGGAGACTCACAATTGTTCGCTCTCGGCGATCCACATTCCGGGTGTGGACAACTGGGAAACGGATTTTCTGAGCAGACAGGCATTTCATCCAGGGAATGGTCCCTCCATCCTGAGATGTTCGCGGAGATCTGCAGCAGATGGGGGGATGCTGGAGATAGATCTCATGGCGTCCAGACTCAATTGCAAGCTACCCAGATACAGGTCGCGATCCAGGGATCCCCAGGCGGAACTGTAAGATGCTTTGGCGGTACCCTGGGACTTCAACCTAATTTACATATTTCCACCGATGCCTCTTCTACCTCGGGTAGTGGCCCGCATCAAGCAGTAGCAAGCTTCGGCTATTCCGATTGCTCCGTCATGGAGGCGGAGGATGTGGTTTGCGGATCTGGTTGTAGTGTCGTCATCTCGTCATCGTCATCAAAATCTCGATCCTCTGAGGCTGACTGCGTGGAGATTGAATGACTAGTCTTAGCCAAAATTGGATTTTCAGGAACAAGTAATTGACACTCTCGTTCAGGCCAGGAAGCCGGTCACTCAACGTATCTACCACAAGGTGTGGATGACCTACTTGTCCTGGTTTGAGGAACGAGGATATCTGTGGCATAAGGTCAGGGTATCCAGGATTTTGGCCTTTCTCCAGGACGGTCTGGATAAGAGTCTTGCCGCCAGTTCCCTAAGGGGACAGATCTCGGCCTTATCTATACTGTTGCATAAGAAGCTTGCGGAGCTTCCTGACATTCAGTCCTTTGTTCAGGCTCTGGTTAGGATCAGGCCTGTCTTCAGGAATCTGGCTCCTCCTTGAAATTTAAACTTTGTTCTTAAGGTCTTGCAGAGGCCTCCGTTTGAACCTATGCATGCACTTGACATTAAGGTTCTTTCATGGAAAGTCCTATTATTACTGGCTATTTCATCAGCGCGCAGAGTCTCTGAGTTGGCGGCCTTGCAATGTGAGCCTCCCTACTTAGTTTTTAATGCCGCACTGGATTGGGATTCCTTCCCAAGGTGGTGTTGAGTCGTAACATCAATCAGGAAATGGTAGTCCCTTCTTTGTGTCCTAACCCTTCTTCTTTGAAGGAGAGGTTACTTCATAATCTGGACATGGTTCGGGCGTTGAAGTTTTATCTTCAGGCTACAAAGGAGTTCATACAGACTTCGTCCTTATTTGTTGTGTATTCAGGGAAACGCAGGGGGAAAAGGGCCTCTGCCACTTCTCTATCTTTTTTGGTTGAGTATGATCCGTCTGGCATATGAGACAGCGGGACACAAGCCTCCTCAGAGGATTACGGCTCATTCGGCTAGAGCTTTGGCCTCTTCTTGGGCCTTTAAGAATGAGGCTTCTATGGAGCAGATTTGTAAGGCGGCCACTTGGTCTTCCTTACATACTTTTGCAAAATTTTATAAATTTTATGTTTTTGCTTCGGCGGAAGCAGCTTTTAGTAGAGAGGTTCTGCAGGCTGTGGTGCCCTCAGTATAGAGTCCGCCTCCTTTTACCCTACTTTTTTTTCATTCAGTGTCCTCTAGGGCTTGGGTATGTGTTCCCACAAGTAATTAATGAAGCAGTAGACTCTCCTCCCAATAAAATGGAAAACATAAATTATGCTTACCTGATAATTTCATTTCCATCTGTGGGAGGGGAGTCCACTGCACCCACCCGTTCTCCTGTGGGCGGACCTAAATTTATTATTAATCTTCTGGCACCATTTCTACCCTGATATTTATACTACTGTTCCTTGTTCCCTTGGCAGAATGACTGGGGGATGAGGGGAGTGGGGTAGGTTTTTAAGCCTTTGGCTGGGGTGTCTTTGCCTCCTCCTGGTGGCCAGGTTCTTAATTCCCACATGTAATGAATGAAGCAGTGGACTCCTCCCACAGATGGAAATGAAATTATCAGGTAAGCATAATTTATGTTTTTATGTTTTATATGCATGATGTGCTGACACAATTTGCTCTCGCAACACAAACTGTCTAATTTTATCGTTGAATTGTATCAATTAAAGGGTCTTGAAACCCAAAATTATTTTTTCTTGATTCAGATAGATTTTAAACAATTTTCCAATTCACTTCTATTACCAAGTTTGATTTATTATCTTAGTATACTTTATTGAAGGAGCAGCAATGCATTACTGGAAGCTAGTGCGTGCATATAAGGTGAGCAAATGAGAAGAGATATATATATGTAGCCACCAATCAGCAGCTAGCTCCAAGTATGCATTGCTGCTCCCGACCCTACCTATATATGCTTTTCAACAAAGGATATTAACAGAATAAAGCAAATTATATAATAGAAGTTAATTGGAAAGTTGCTTAAAATTAAATGCTCTATCTGAATCATCAAAGAAAAGTTTGAGGTTTTATGTCCCTTTAAAATAGTTTGCTCTATCTGAAAAATGTGCGTTTCATGTCCTTTTAACCATCTCTTGTCTTTGATCTGTGACCACAGATTAAAACTGTTGTCTATAAGCGGGTATTATAGAGATGCCAAATCAAATTACTAGTTAACAGACTGCTTAACAGTGTCTTAAAAAGAAAATAACATATATTTTAATATATAAATTAGATGGTGCACATTTAAGATAATACAGATTTTCTTTTGCTTTAGTTAAATAGATGATACATATCCTCATGTAGGATGCGTCTAAGGGCTTTGGAAAGGATTCACTTGAGATGGTGCCAGTGTCCTAGAGAGCACTGCTTGGCATGCCTAGAAATGCTTCTCAATGGAACAAAACCATGATAATCTATTTGTTCCAGCTGCAACAGTCACTGTAGGAATAATTCTAATAACCTTGTAATTACATTAGCCAGATCTAAAATGTACATATCAATTATAAGATGGATTAAACATGCAAATACTTTTTAGTATATACATATATATATATTGAAGAAACAAGAGAACCTGAGTAGATGATCAAACAGACCAAAAACTCGGGGACTGCGCTTGTGGCTTGCCCAAATTAAAATTAGAGAATGCTAGTGGGACCTACCCTAATTACATACTCAAGGGCTAGAATTTGGCTGTATTTATCAGACAAATAGTAAACGAAAGTAGCTGAAAACAGGTAAGAGCTGCTAAATCACAAAAAAGGAAGTAATATCCCTATTAAAATTCTCATGATACAAACAAAAGAAAAGCAAGGTTATTGTGATTAAAGCGCATAAGACCTACTTCCTATAATTACCTAAGGGTACCAGGTGACGCTACACCACAGTGTGTGTGAGGGCTGTAGAACACTGATATTATTGTAGTATCAATGCAATCAAGTTAATTATCAGACAACACAAGTATAAATAAAACAGGCAATATTTCCGACTAAATTATCTCATTGATTGTGGGTATCTCTAATACAGTCTTTAATAAAGATATAAAAGTCCAGAAATTATACAACAAATTGTGTAAAAAATGTTGTTAGAAATAGTGTTTTTGCAGGAACAGATTCAGCGTCTATAATCCAAAAATAAATTTCTGTAGTGAAGTTCACCAAAAGCCAATATGTCAGGATAATCAAATGTGCAGATCTTTCTATCTGAATCTGTTTATAGATGGGTACTCACCAGATTTCCCCTTAATCAAATGAGGTAAGTATATAGCCAGCACCGGAACTGGTCCGTTTTTAAATGGAGTCTAAGAGGGAACTTTAAGGTGTATTTTTCTCCTTCTATCTCTTCCTCTCTCTCCCCCAGAGTAACAGGTTGATTCTTCAGAAAGCTCCGATGTGGATTATACAATGAAACAGAAAGGAACACCAATAGTGTAATACTGCATTTATTATAAAATAACATGCACACATCAAAGGGTCCGTTGTAAATGTGCTTACTAGAATTGCCCTCAACAAATGAGGTATGGAACAAATAAAATCGTGTTATTCACACAAGAAATGTGATTACTTCACAATGAAAAAACTACCAGGACCGGGTAGCCCATATAGAACTGCCTTATGCGTTTCGAAGTTTATCTCAGGAGGAGTACTTCACCAGAGGCTAATAGGGTAAAACGCCGGTCCTGGACGTTGTTTTAAAAGATTAAGAGAGTGGGCGTGTGGTCCTGGTAGTAGCCGATTGGAGGATAAGTGGGAGTTGGCCTTTAATATGAACCAATGGCAGACATACTGCCTGAGAGCACGGCACGGGACAAACTGAAAATGCCCGATTTCTCTGGGGATATTTACATTTAAAAATTATATATGAGGATGAGGGCTATAGATGCGGAATACGAATAGTATGCCCTAAATGATTTAGCTTAGACATCTAAAATTACGAACAATAACTGCATAATGCCTATCCTTAAAATGACAATAAATTCAATTGACATTTAGACATTTGAAATTGCAGTATTTTATCAACTGCCGAAAGTCCACAAGGACCCAATACACCCACCAGGGCGTTCTATTATTTCAGGGATTGATTCCCTGACGTCAAAATTATCACAATATGTGGACTTTTTTCTCAAACCTCTAGTTCCAAATACACCTTCTTTTTTACGAGATTCCTCTCATACTATTGCGAAAGTAGAATCTCTAGAGTGGAAGAGCTCCTATAAGTGGGTCTCATTAGACATGGCGGCTCTGTATACGAGCATTCCTCATGAAAAGGGCATTTGCAGTATTAAAAATACCCTGGTACAGCAAAATACTCTCTCCCCGGAACATCAAGATTTTATTCTGGAAGCCATACATTTTGTTTTGGAAAGAAATTACTTTGAAATTGAAAAACAATTCTATCTCCAGATTAGTGGAACAGCAATGGGGACTATTATGGCCCCCAGTTACGTGAATCTTTATATGGCTCTGTGGGAGGATTTCTCATAATAATCCCTTCCACCACAACGTAAGATGGTGGGGGAGATATATTGATGACGTTTTATTCATATGGGATGGAAATGAGGAAGATCTAATTGTTTGTAGACTATGTAAATATGAATGATAGGAATCTTATGGGGTAAATATGAATGATAGGCAACGGTTCACCTTGCGTCGGGCATGGTTATGTCCCGTTTTCCATTTCTACATTCCCGACTGTGTGGCGAAGGAAATATTCTAGTCCACAGGGGTCTGGTCATAGGAGGTGGTGAGTGCCCCAGCCATTGTGGGTGTCTTGTGCCATTTTTGTTTTACTACTTTAGTCCATATTTATATATCCTCTACCAGTTAGGGAGGATTCTGATGCTGAGCCTGTGCTAATTTCAGATTCAGTTACGGAGGATTCTGATACTGAGACTATTTTGATTTCAGATTCTGTGACTGGTGACAAATCCGGACTGGCCTTGTTGGCACATGTCAACCAGTTTTGTTCCGTATGCCATTTTAGAGCGCCTTGTTCCTTGGGCTTGGGGAATCAAGGGACAGCTGAGCCATTCGTCTCTGGGGGTCCTGTCCTCCGAGAGACGATTTCCCTACCAATTCATACTTCTACACATGCGGGTAACCCAGTTTCTTATTCCTCCATGCAGGGTGATGTGTTCCCCCCGGAGGTTGCAGCACGTTTTTGCTTCCACATAATGTTGGCGAATGTTCGTCTGCAGAGTCCAGACGTTTATTTGAGAATGTGCTTGTGCCCTATTGTCCCGGACCTTCCGCCTTGGGGAGGGCCTCTACAGTTCCCCGCGAGTGTAACTGTTCCTGAGTGTTGTGCCTTTCGTTACAGGATTGCACGCCTTTGCGTATTGCTCAGATATGTTTTTCATTTATTCAGTCTGCTAATTTGAATGGTGCACCTCATTAGACATGTTGGAATGAGGTAATCTCCTGATTGTCTCCTGATTGTCTTTGATTGAGATCTTTCACAGTTTTTTTCAGAAGACATGGCTCCGTTTGGCTGGTCCTGTGGGTAGGCCTGTGTCTTTTTGGGTGCTAACTTCCGGGTTGCCTTATATTTTATTTGTATCCGATTGGATGTCTTTTATTTAGTTTTGTTTCCTTCGGGAAACTTCTGGGATCAATCTTTTTCGGAAGTTGTTTTGGACATGTTAGTTCTATGTTAAAAAGTCTGTTTTCTTTTTTCCCCTATGAGGGAGAATTTATGCAGCTTGCCGGTTAGGACCCTACGTGCAGGCTGGTCCTGTCGGGTTCGGTCTTGCGACTGTTCAGACACGTGGAGCTGTTCTGCTTGGCTGGTACGGTAGAAGCGCAGAGTGCTCAGGTTATCTTTGGTTTTCATGTTCAACTAAGCATTCAAGAGGACCTGTGGGTCCGTAAGGTGGGAAGGATTCTTGCAGTCCTTATAGCCTTCAGTCATAGATGACCGGGTCAGGGGAGTTTTTCCGCTGCATCACTCTATCTGACCTCTGATACATCAGAACCTAGTGTCTTCCTCCCCCAGACGGTGGAGGGTTAGAGCGCTTAGCGCCCCATTGCCGCAATTTTAGCGGTTTGGCCTTCGGTTTTAGGGCTCTGGATTGCCCTTGCGGGCTTGATCCAACAACTTGTATCATAATAGGCTGTCTAGCATGCAGAGGGTTTTTGAAACCAGTTGCTACTCTTGGCACCTTGCAGGTGTACGCATACGCTATTTATAGCTCTTACGCTTGACGTGTACTGTCTGAGTGATGAGACCTTTGGGTCTCCTTCCATTGTTTCCAGGTGGATCTCCTTTTAGAGACCTGTATTTCCGGGTGATGGTTGATCCCTGTGGGGACTTTGCTTAGCTTGGGGTTTCCCAAAGCTGGGAAGGTTTAGCACCTTTTTCTTCCCTGTGTCCTCTGCTGGTGTGGAAGTGATGGGGAGTCTAGCCCTGCTAGACGTTTTTTTTGACACAAGGAACAGTAGAAGAAATATCAGGGTGATAGGTGCCAGAAGAATATAAGGACGCCCCGCATAAAATTACGGGTGGGGAGCTGTGGACTCTTTCCATCAGAAGAAAAGGAAATTATCAGGTAAGCATAATTTATGTTTTTCAGCTAGCTCCAAGAAGTGCATTGCTGCTGCTGAGCCTTCTCTTCAACAATGGATACAAAGAGTATAAAGTACTACATTTTGAATTTACTATCCATTTAAATCCTTAATCCATGTGAAAGATTAGATGTGTGGCAATTTAGTTATTAGTAGAGAGAGTGGACAGTTTCCTTCTCCAGATATTTTATATTTAAAAACTTGGTGTCTATAGGATTTTTTATTTAAAGGAATATGAACCTCAAAATTTTTCTTTCATAACTCAGAGCATATGATTACAAACAACTAATTTACTTCTATTATTTATTCTTTCTCTTGGTATCTTTTGTGGAAAAGCAGGGACATATGCTTAGGAGCCGGACCATTTCTAGAGCACCATATGGCAACAGTTTTTCAAGAATGTTATATCTATTTTCAAGAGCGCTAGATAGCAGCACGATTTCCTGCTCCAGATGCCTAGCTAGGTGTCTCTTCAAAAAATATTATGGGAAATTTGATAATAGAAGTAAATTGGAAACTTTTTTAAAATGTTATGCTCTGTCTGAATTAAAGGACATTATATCCCTTTATTGTCTTTGTATCAGTCATTTAATACCCAGAGGATTGTCTTATTTTAGCTCAGAGAGAGACACTGTTTCATCATCTATGTATTAGTTTAAATCGTTTGGCTTTCACTTCAGCCACCTGATAGTCAGCCTGTCATGTGACTACTCAGATGAAAGAAGAGGTTTTTTTAAAGAAAACATAGAAAATTAGAATTTGAAGGTAGATAAAAAATAAAAAGACCAATAAGTCTACCCATACACATGCTGTTTACTAACGTGTTAAATTCAATGCTCTTTTACATTCAACCAACTAGTATCATACAGATTCCAGGTGTGTACCAGCCAGGGAGGATAACGTTCTACCTTCTTGATCTCATGAGAAGATGTAGCTGTAATCCTGCTTTAGAAATACACTTCCAATTGGATTAATCATTAACAATGACTGTCTCTATAGTGAATTGCTGTTATGCTAATGCTAAATAACTGAAACTATATCACTTGTTCATTTTCAATGTACCGATTTTCAATAAAAATCATTCAAACAAAAAAGAAATACACTTCCAAAAGTGCTGATGAAATCCCATAACACTAGTATTTTACAGATTCTTGTTTAAAATACTTTATGATAAAAAAACACCACTGATTCTTATACTATTCAGTAGTGTTAAATCCATGTGTATTTAGCAGTGTATGCGTAAAGGGACATTGCGGTGTAACATGAACTCCTCTTTAATGTTACCCTAGGGACCTATTTGACCTTGTCTTGGAGTGTATTAAATTAAAATTCATTGCATCACTATGTAAACATAGGGCAGCAGAAATCAATTTCCAATAAGGGAGAGAGAGCCCAGCCTATTTGAAAGTTGCTGCAGCAACTTTAAATCCAATTAACTCTTTAATACTCACCCTTCATGATCTGTAAAGAAATAAATGTTCTTTTAACAGAATATTTCTCCTACCCGCTATGCAGATGATTTCTCTGCTCTCTTTCAGATGCAGAGGACTACAGCCAAAATCACAGGCTGTTCTTTCAGTTCTCGTTTCTCATGTTGCTTTCAATAAGTCTCTGTACATAGCCGGGTAGATGCAAGCATGAGTGTAAGGGAAATAAATGGCTGCCAAACATAAAGGAGGGCACCTTAGCTAAGCGAGAGCAAAGGGGGGTGATTTTAGCTCATATTCCATCAATACAATTAGAGAAAGTATTTATACAGTCAGTGGAGCCCATAACTTTTTTTTTTTGTATATGCTTAAGATATTAGTGTCATTTTAATGCAAACATTACATACTCTAAAAGGGGTTAAACACATAGGCAAATGCTTATCAGGAGCCACACACACATTGCATCTCCTGAGCAAGATGGCCGTGGACCACTCAGGAATAGTGGTTGCACAGTGCTGCTAATCACAGTTTATGTTCTGCTTGTGGCTTTTTGTGCGTGAGAGGGACTTTAGCTATGTGTTTAACCGCTTTGGGAAAAATAAATACATGGCTGTCTAGTGAATTAGTATATGATTTATTATGCATTTAATGTCCCTTTAAACACAATTGTATTTGTTAAAAATGTAATCAGAAGAATCATTCCCAGTTGCTTGATAATACTAGAAGTACAGTACTGTATTCAGCATTTTACCAAGTGATGCTGATTCTCTGTATATTAAGATTAAACATTTGTGCATGTTGTTGTAAAATTGTAAACCATGATGAGTTCTACATTATTTTTGAGTAAATTCTTATTTCTTATTCTGCTTTTTCTTCTGCTTTGAAATCTAAGATCAAATTTCCTGTTGTTCACCGAGCAATATTCTGATAAGACAAGCAGACTGAAATAAATGTGTTAGCGCTATGCTTCAGTGATTTATACAGTAAACTGTCATAGCACAATGAGCTTGGTCTGTGCTGAACAGCAGTGTAATAATTATATTACGCACAGCAGATATCCACTATCAGTTTACGCGTGTCAGTCTCCTGCTTCTGATGATCACAGATTCAATTACCTAAATAAAGACTGAACCTCTGTTGCAGAATTGACTCTTCACACTGTATAACTCAATTAGTCATTTGTGTTGGTAATTCCTTTGTTTGCTGTTGTGATTTCTAATTTTTTTTTTCAGTTTTGTGGTTCAGATAGAACATACAATTTTAAACAACTTTCCATTTGAAATCTATTATTTAATTTGCTTTGTTCTCTTGGTATTGTTTGCGCAAAATCATACCTAAGCAGGCTCAGAAGCTGGGAGCAAGCTGCACATATATGCCTCTTGTCATTGACTTACCAATGTGTTCAGCTAGCTCCCAGTAGTGCATTGCAGCTCCTTAAACAAAGGATACTAAGAGAATTAAAGGGATACTAAACCCATATTTTTTCTTTCATGATTCAGATAGAGCATGCAATTTTAAGCAACTTTCTAATTTACTCCTATTTTCTAATTTTCTCCGTTCTCTTGCTATCTTTATTGGAAAAAGCAGGAATCTAATCTAAGGAGCCAGCCCATTTTTGGTTCAGCACCCTGGATAGTGCTTGATGATTGGTGGCTTAAGTTAGCAAATTTGGTAATGGAAGTAAATTTGAAAGTTGTTTAACAATCTAACGGCTAGATTACGAGTCTTGCGTTAGCCTTAAAAAGCAGCGCTGAGAGGTCCCAACGCTTCTTTTTAACGCCCGCTGGTATTACGAGTCTGGCAGGTACAGGTGTACCGCTCACTTTTTTTCCGCCACTCAAGCTTACCGCAAATCCCCTTACGTCAATTGCGTATCCTATCTTTTTAATGGGATTTGCCTAACCGCTGGTATTTCGAGTCTTGGAAGAAGTGAGCGGTAGACCCTCTCATCTCAAGACTGATACCGCATTTAAAAGTCAGTAGTTAAGAGTTGTATGGGCTAACGCCGTAACATAAAACTCTTAACTAAAGTGCTAAAAAGTACACTAACACCCATAAACTACCTATAAACCCCTAAACCGAGGCCCCCCATCGCAAACACTTAAATAAAGTTTTTAACCTCTAATCTGCCAACCGGACATCACCGCCACTTTAATAAATATATTAACCCCTAAACCGCCGCACTCCCGCATCGCAAACACTAGTTAAATTTTATTGACCCCTAATCTGCCGTCCCTAACATCGCCGACACCTACCTACATTTATTAACCCCTAATCTGCCGCCCCCAACGTCGCCGCAACTATATTAAATTTATTAACCCCTAAACCTAAGCTTATCCCTAAGTCTAACCCCCCTAACTTAAATATAATTTAAATAAAACAAAATAAAATTACTACAATTAAATAAATTATTCCTATTTAAAACTAAATACCTATAAAATAAACCCTAAACGAGCTACAATATAACTAATAGTTACATTGTAGCTATTTTAGGATTTATTTTTATTTTACAGGCAACTTTGTATTTATTTTAACTAGGTACAATAGTTATTAGTTATTAACTATTTAATAACTACCTAGCTAAAATAAATTCAAAAGTACCTGTAAAATAAATCCTAACCTAAATTACAATTACACATAACACTACACTATCATTAAAATAATTACCTAAATTACCTACAATTAACTACAACACTACAATTAAATTAAATAAACTAAAGTACGGAAAAAAACACTAAATTACAGAAAAAAATAAAATAATTACAACAATTGTAAACTAATAACACCTAATCTAATCCCCCTAATAAAATAAAAAAAAAACCAAAATATTCCTACCCTATACTAAATTACAAATAGCCCTTAAAAGGGCCTTTTGCGGGGCATTGCCCCAAAGTAATCAGCTCTTTTACCTGTAAAAAAAAAAATACAACACCCCCCCAACATTAAAACCCACCACCCACACACCCAACCCTGCTCTAAAACTCACCCAATCCCCCCTTAATAAAACCTAACACTACCCCCTTGAAAATCACCCTACCGTGAGACGTCTTCACCCAGCCGGGCACAAGTGGTCCTCCAGAGGGGCAGAAGTCTTCATCCGATCCGGGCAGAAGAGGACCTCCAGAGGGGCAGAAGTCTTCATCCAGGCGGCATCTTCTATCTTCATCCATCTGGAGTGGAGCGGGTCCATCTTGAAGCCAGCCGACGCGGAGCATCCATCCAGACCGACGACTACACGACGAATGACGGTTTCTTTAAATGACGTCATCCAAGATGGCGTCCATTGAATTCCGTTTGGCTGATAGGATTCTATCAGCCAATCGGAATTAAGGTAGGAAAAATCCTATTGGCTGATGCAATCAGCCAATAGGATTGAAGTTCAATCCTATTAGCTGATCCAATCAGCCAATAGGATTGAGCTCACATTCTATTGGCTGTTCCAATCAGCCAATAGAATGCAAGCTCAATCCTATTGGCTGATTGAATCAGCCAATAGGATTTTTCCTACCTTAATTCCGATTGGCTGATAGAATCCTATCAGCCAATCGGAATTCAAGGTATGCCATCTTGGATGACGTCATTTAAAGGAACCGTCATTCGTTGTGTAGTCGTCGGTCTGGATGGATGCTCCGCGTCGGCTGGCTTCAAGATGGACCCGCTCCACTCCAGATGGATGAAGATAGAAGATGCTGCCTGGATGAAGACTTCTGCCCCTCTGGAGGTCCTCTTCTGCCTGGATCGGATGAAGACTTCTGCCCCTCTGGAGGACCACTTGTGCCCGGCTGGGTGAAGACGTCTCAAGGTAAGGTGATCTTCAAAGGGGTAGTGTTAGGTTTTATTAAGGGGATATTGGGTGGGTTTTAGAGTAGGGTTGGGTGTGTGGGTGGTGGGTTTTAATGTTGGGGGTATTGTATTTTTTTTTTACAGGTAATAGAGCTGATTACTTTGGGGCAATGCCCCGCAAAAAGCCCTTTTAAGGGCTATTTGTAATTTAGTGTAGGGTAGGGATTTTTATTATTTTGGGGGGCTTTTTTATTTTATTAGGGGGATAAGAGTCGGTTTAATTAGTTTAAAATTATTGTAATTATTTTATTTTTTCTGTAATTTAGTGTTTTTTTTTGTACTTTAGTTTATTTTATTTAATTGTAGTTAATTTATTTTAATTTAGGTAATTAATTTAATGATAGTGTAGTGTTAGGTGTAATTGTAACTTAGGTTAGGGTTTATTTTACAGGTAAATTTGTCTTTATTTTAACTAGGTAGTTATTAAATAGTTAATAACTATTTAATAACTATTGTACCTAGTTAAAATAAATACAAAGTTGCCTGTAAAATAAAAATAAATCCTAAACTAGCTACAATGTAACTATTAGTTACATTGTAGCTATCTTAGGGTTTATTTTATAGATAAGTATTTAGTTTTAAATAGGAATAATTTATTTAATTGTAGTAATTTTATTTCGTTTTATTTAAATTATATTTAAGTTAGGGGGGGTTAGACTTAGGGTTAGACTTAGATTTAGGGGTTAATAACTTTATTATAGTGTCGGCGACGTTGGGGGCGGCAGATTCGGGGTTAATAAATGTAGTTAGTTTGCAGCGACATTGGGGCGGCAGATTAGGGGTTAATAAATATAATGTAGGTGTCGGCGATGTTGGGGGCAGCAGATTAGGGGTTCATAATTATAATGTAGGTGGCGGCGATGTCCGAAGCGGCAGATTAGGGGTTAATAATATAATGCAAGTGTCAGCGATGTCGGGGGCGGCAGATTAGGGGTTAATAAGTGTAAGATTAGGGGTATTTAGACTCGGGATTCATGTTAGGGTGTTAGGTGTAGACATAAATTTTATTTCCCCATAGGAATTAATGGGGCTGCGTTAGAAGCTGAACGCTGCTTCATTGCAGGTGTTAGGGTTTTTTTCAGCCAAATCAGCCCCATTGATTCCTATGGGGAAATCGTGCACGAGCACGTTTAGCCAGCTCACTGCTACCGTAAGCAGCGCTGGTATTGAGGTGAGATGTGGAGCTAAATTCTGATCTACGCTCACCTTTTTGCGGCTAACGCCGGGTTTAAAAAAAACCTTGTAATACCAGCGTTACTTTAGGTGAGCGGTGAGCTGAAACCAAGCGTTAGCAACGCACCCCTGTTACCGCAAAACTCGTAATCTCGGTGTAAGTGTTTAAAAGTCCACTCTTTTGAATACTTGGGTATGTTGTTAGACCCCAATCTATCTTTTGGCCTTCACATAGAAAAACTTGCATCTAAACTCTATCAAAAACTAGGTGCATTGTACAGAAACAAATCCTGCCTCAGACCTACAGTAAAGGAAAAGATTGTACAGCAAATGCTGATGCCAATCATGGATTATGGGGATGTAGTATATGCACCTGCACAGCAAACTCACTTAAATAAACTTAAAGGGTTACTGAACCCAATTTTATCTTTCATGATTCAGATAGAGCATGCAATTTTAAGCAACTTTCTAATTAACTTATATTATCAATTTTTCTTCGTTCTCTTGCTATCTTTATTTGAAAAAGAAGGCATCTAAGCTAAGGAGCCAGCAAATGTTTGGTTCAGAACCATGGACAGCACTTGTTTATTGGTGCTGTCCAATCAGCAAGGACAACCCAGTTTGTTCACCAAAAATGGGCCGGCATCTAAACTTGCATTCTTGCTTTTCAAATAAACATACCAAGAGAATGAAGAAAATTTAATAATAGGAGTAAATTAGATAGCTGCTTAAAATTGCATGCTCTATGTGAATCACAAAAGAAAAAATTTGGGTTCAGTGTCCCTTTAATACACTGTATAACTCGTTTTGCCACTTTGTGCTACAATGTAACTACAGGACCCACCATTGTGCTGAAGAACAGGGGAGGGGCTTAACTGACATTTTAAAAGAGCTGCGGCGCAAACAGTAAGGGATTTTACTGACAAACATTATATATTAGAAAACTGGGCTACATTGGTAAATGATCATCCATGGAAAGTTTATATGTATAACTGAAAACGGTTTTTGGGTTGACTGTCCCTTTAAACGAAACTTTTCCCCCCCCCCCATAGACATCAATGGGGTTGCATTACAGAGCTTTTCATTCCACGATTGCAGGTGTTAGTTTTTTTTCTAACACTCTCTCCCCATTGACGTCTATGGGGAAGCATACACGAGCACGTCAAAGCAGCGCTTGGATTTTGTGCGGTATGGAGCTCATTGCCACCATATCGCATGCACAAGGCAGCTTTTCCAAAACTTGTAATGGCAGCGGTATCGAGGATGAAATAACGCAACTTTTGTTATGTTCGTTTCGCACCCTCTATAGCGCAAAACTTGTAATCTAGGTGATAGTCTTATATGGTGTATATATAAGACTATATGAGACTACATGGTATATATTGCCAAATTGAATTGCTAATTAAAATGCACAGCAGTTAAATTCAGGTACCGATAGAACAGGGATTGTCATATTTATTTCAACTTTAGTAGTCAACAAAGTATTTTTAAATATTTAAAACATGCGTTTCAGGTTTTCCAAGTCCATCTAATTAGAATACCCGAAATCTCAAGCAACTTTTCATTTGGGTGTCACCACTATGAGACAATTTGTTTTTGTATTGGTATCAATTTGTAGAAGCTAAATAGGTGAATGTATCAGTATGTGAACTCTACGTGCATTCACCTGACTTGTGTGCTTAGTCAAATTAAATTATTAGAAAACATACACATGGGTTCTGCTCATTGCAACATGTATAGCTACATAAGACTCAGCCCTTTTAAATGATACAATGTTTCAAGGCTGCATTTTTGGCTGGTGCAGCATGTAGTCCCCAAATTGTTATGTAAATTATTGGTGTAATTATTGATTATTAAATAAGCACATTGCGCTAAACATTGTAGAATCTAATTCCCTGTAATAATGTTTTTTTTTTTTTTGTTTTTTTTTCAGGTGAGTGAATTTTCTTTGCAACATTATTTTTTTGCTTGGATTTGAATTCTAAGTCCCATTCTTGCATAAGGTACTGTATATTTACATTAATTGTCACTCTGTGCACCAGATTAATATGTTCAGAATTGGATGACATTGTGAAATGTGAAGAATTCCGCTTATTTATTTTGGCTCATACTGATGACTGACACATCTTTGTTTTGCTTGTATTGTATAGCAGATTCTCTCTATTTGCCCTCAACTAAACAAAAAGTGTTTCCAGATGTTGGCACTGATCTTATATTGATATGAGGGTTTCTTACAGCAAACATTCAAGGCATTTACCATTGTATTATTATAGTGATGAATGGATGATTTTCAGGCTCTGATACTCTTTGATTTATGTTTTGGGAATGTTCATGAATGCTAAAATCTTATGACAACATTGTCAGCTAAGAGGCGGAGATCTGTGTAAAGTGCTCAGCTGTAAATGATGTTAACATGAAACAGAGAAGGTGAAAGGACAAGTAATTCTTATAGATTTCATTAACTTAAAGGGTAAAATAGGGTGCTCAGACTGTACAGTACGGCATACTACTTTATCATATGTTCCTTTAAAGGGATACTGAACCAAAAAAAAATTATTTCATGATTCGGATAAAGCATGCAATTTTAGGCAACTTTCTAATTTACTTGAAAAAGTAGGAATGTAATCTTATGAGCCAGCCCATTTTTGGTTCAGCACCTTGGATAGCGCTTGCTGATTGGTGTCTGCATTTAGCCACCAATTAGCAAGCGCTACCCAGGTGCTGAACCAAAGATAGGCCAGCTTGTAAGCTTTATTTGCATTCCTGTTTTTTCAAATAAAGATATCAAGAAAATGAAGAAAAAGTGATAATTCAAGTAAATTAGAAAGTTGCTTAAAATTGCTGCTCTATCTGAATCATGAAAGAAAATTTGGTTTTAGCATCCCTTTAACCCCTTAACGACCGAGGACGTGCAGGGTACGTCCTCAGAAAAAGGCAGTTAACGCCTGAGGACGTACCCTGCACGTCCTCGGTGTGGAAAGCAGCTGGAAGCGATCCTGCTCGCTTCCAGCTGCTTTCCGGTTATTGCAGTGATGCCTCGATATGGAGGCATCCTGCAATAACCTTTTACGGCCATCCGATGCAGAGAGAGCCACTCTGTGGCCCTCTCTGCACCGGACATCGATGGCCGGTATCGTTGGTGGGTGGGAGCCGGTGTGGGAGGTGGGTGGCGGCCATCGATGGCCCTGGTCATGTGGAGGGGGGCAGGATCGTGGGCGGGGAAGTCCGGGGGAGCACGCGGGCGCGCGCACGTGCACAAGGGGGCGGGGGCGGGCGCATGCACGGGGAGGGAGCGGGTGGGAACCGCTACACTACAGAAAAAATGTGTCCCAAAAAAAAATAAAAGTGGGACATTTAATGTTAAAAAAAAAAACCCTTAGGTGTGATTTAGGTGGTGGGGGTTGGTCCGTGGGGGTTGGTCCGTGGGGGAGCTACACTACAGAAAAAAAAATAAAAAAAAAATAAACATTTGATTGTTCAAACTGGGTACTGGTAGACAGCTGCCAGTACCCAAGATGGCCCCCAATAAGGCTGAGAGGGAGGCTTAGAGAGCTGTTTTGGGGGGGATCGGGGAGGTTGGGGGTTAAGGGGGGATCCTAAACACAGCATATGTAAATATGCTTTTTTTTCCTTAAAAAAAAAAAAACCTTTTATTTTAGTACTGGCAGACTTTCTGCCAGTACTTAAGATGGCGGGGACAATTGTAGGGTGGGAGAGAGAAGGGACCTGTTTGGGAGGATCAGGGGGTGGGATGTGTCAGGTGGGAGGCTGATCTCTACACTAAAGCTAAAATTAACCCTGCAAGCTCCCTACAAACTACCTAATTAACCCCTTCACTGCTAGCCATAATACACGTGTGATGCGCAGCAGCATTTAGTGACTTTCTAATTACCAAAAAGCAACGCCAAAGTCATATATGTCTGCTGTTTCTGAACAAAGGGCATCCCAGAGAAGCATTTACAACCATTTGTGCCATAATTGCACAAGCTGTTTGTAAATAATTTCAGTGAGAAACCTAAAATTGTGAAAAAATTTAAGTTTTTTTTAATTTGATCGCATTTGGCGGTGAAATGGTGGCATGAAATATACCAAAATGGGCCTAGATCAATACTTGGGGTTGTCTACTACACTACACTAAAGCTAAAATTAACCCTAGAAGCTCCCTAATTAACCCCTTCACTGCTGGGCATAATACACGTATTGTGCGCAGTGGCATTTAGCAGCCTTCTAATTACCAAAAAGCAAAGCCAAAGCCATATATGTCTGCTATTTATGAACAAAGGGGATCCCAGAGAAGCATTTACAACCATTTATGCTATAATTGCATAAGTTGTTTGTAAATAATTTCAGTGAGAAACCTAAAGTTTGTGAAAAAATTTGTGAAAAAGTGAACAATTTTTTTTATTTGATCGCATTTGGCGGTGAAATAGTGGCATGAAATATACCAAAATGGGCCTAGATCAATACTTTGGGTTGTCTTCTAAAAAAAAAAAAATACATGTCAAGGGATATTCAGGGATTCCTGAAAGATATCAGGGTTCCAATGTAACTATTGCTAATTTAGAAAAAAAAGTGGTTTGGAAATAGCAAAGTGCTACTTGTATTTATGGCCCTATAACTTGCAAAAAAAGCAAAGAACATGTAAACATTGGGTATTTCTAAACTCAGGACAAAATTTAGAAACTATTTAGCATGGGTGTTTTTGGTGGTTGTATATGTGTAACAGATTTTGGGGGTCAAAGTTAGAAAAAGTGTGTTTTTTTCCATTTTTTCTTCATATTTTATAATGTTTTTTATAGTAAATTATATGATATGATGAAAATAATGGTATCTTTTTAAAGTCCATTTAATGGCGAGAAAAACGGTATATACTATGTGTGGGTACAGTAAATGAGTAAGAGGAAAATTACAGCTAAACACAAACACAGCAAAAATGTAAAAATAGCCCAAACGGTCAGAAAATGGAAAAGTGCTGCGGTCATTAAGGGGTTAAATTATTATGAAGAAAACTCGGAAATATTTGGGCTTTAATTACTGAAAATCAAGTCTTAACATCCGTAATAGTCTAGTTTTTTTTTTTTGTATTAGGTGGAGAATTAAACTTATTTAGAGTTTTACGTCTAGCGTGGTGTCACTTCACAGCTTAGGGTCTTCAGTGAGGTCTCAAGACAAAAAGGATCCAAGATAGTGTATTACCTCCCCACAAGCAAGTACACTAAGTGGTCCAAACTCACCATAGGAGTTAGGAATATCTGCTTTATTGAAAGCCAATGTCTTCCAGGTGTAACATAGATTAAATAATAGATCAAAAGTGCAAAGTGAAAATAATTTAACAAAACCAGAGTTCAGCTAAGAAGTAACAGGCTCTACGCGTTTCGGCAATAGACTGCCTTATACTAGAGCATATACAATCTTTTAAAATATTTTATATCTATCTTATTTGTTATTAGTTGTTTACAGTTTTATCTCAATTGCCCTTGTTGTGCCTTATGATCGATCCCTTACCTCTAGTAATGTTTGTTTTAACATCTGTAGTAGTTTTTTTTTTTTATTTCATGGCCACATAACTTTTTTTTTTTTTCTTTTCTTTTTTTTTTTTTTTTATCGCTTTGCTATTGGGTTGCTGAATGGTCATTAAAGGGACATGAAATCCAAAAATGTTCTTTCATGATTTAGGTAGAACATACAATTTTAAACAACTTTCCAGTTTACTTATATTATCAAATAAGCTTCATTCTCTTGGCATCATTTGTTGAAATAGCAGCAATGGACTACTAGTTTCTAAATGAACACATAGTGAGCCAATGACAATCAATATATATATGCAGCTACCAATCACCAGCTAGAACCTAGGTTCTTTGCTGCTCCTGAGCTTACCAAGATAAACCTTTCAGCAAAGAATAACAAGAGAAGGACGCAAATAAAATAATAGAAATAAATTGGAAAGTTGTTTAAAATGGGGTCTCTCTTCCTTCATATACAGAATTATGTATGTATGTAGTATTATTATTATTATAAATATTTACATCCAGTCAGACCATTTACCCCCAGCTTGCAATAGCTAGCTAAATTACTCATACATCTAACTGGATATGCAAGCCCCAGAAACGTGTAGGCCATTAAAGCACAATATTAATATGACCATTTTGTGTAAGAATTGTGCTTTTTACCACACTCCCTAGAGAAGCAAAACAAAAAAATATAACCTAGAATTTCCAACTGCTGCAAATGCACCAACTTGAGTGTATATTTAAATTATTATCCATTTGAGTGGGTTTACTTTATATCGTGATGGCTTAAAAACATATTGCCCAAGCTGCTGCATTGTATTTTAGGTCAGCTCCTCGTGGTTTGGAGTCAGCCTGTTTTGAGGTTTTAAATGTAATTTTTATTCAAGACTAATGTCCTCTATATTTTTAAATGTATACAATAGTATTTATTTTCATAGAATAGTTACGTGTCTAGTATGTTTAACAAATAATCCCACTGCCTCTCCTGGGTTTTTTTCTCTACCTAAATTGTGATATACTGCTAAATGAATGTTTCATGTCTTCTGAATGTATTACATTTTCATTGGAGCTTAGTTACTGTTGCTTTAATCCCAGTTTATACAATCATTAGAGACTTACAGCAGAGCCACTGTCAATAGAAATAGAATATTGTTGTCATATAGAATTCAGAGAAGGAACAGTGCCTTAAACCAGGGTTTTCCAGGGTCATTTATTTTGTATAAGAGATCATATTAATACATTGTGTTGTCTTCCTTTGTTTGCCTGTTAGCAAGATCCAGTGGCTGTTCAACTAAAATTGTACTCCTAATGCATTAACCAATTACTATAGTAGAACATGTTGCATAAGCTTTACTTTTGATAATAGACACACATATCTATTATTTTCCATTGTTCTCTCTAATGTGTGTATAGAGAGATAAGATTGACAAATACAACTATTTCAAATACACAAACTAACATAAAGGAGAAACTCTGCATACATTTTATACTCTGCAGCTGGTATAACAAATCACTGTAAGCATAAGGGGACACCAGTTTTACAACACTCTGTCCCTTTACACTAGCTCTGTGGGTTTCAGTATCTGTGAGCTTATATATCTCTGACTCTATACACCGTACCCTTCCCTGTGTTTGCTTGCTTGTGTCATAAGCTTTCTTATCTAGTATCCCAACTGGATTTCCTTTTGTTATCTAAAGCTCAACATACCTATAAATTCTCTCAACTCTTGCTTATTGCTGGCATCACTTCAACTTACCATGCATGATGCCTTGGAGCTGCATTTGACTCGGATATTTTATTTACCTTTGATAAAATCCTGATACTTTCACCTTTAATAATATCTCCACTGTGTTCCACTTGCTCTTACTAGACATAGCTCTTAAAGGGACAGTCAAGTATAAATTAAACTTTCATTATTCAGATAGGACTTTTAATTTTAATTGACTTTCCAATTTACTTTTATCATCAAATTTGCTTTTTTCTCTTGATATTCTTAGTTTAAACTAAACATAGGTAGGCTCATATGCTAATTTCTAAGCCTTTGAGGGCTGCCTCTTATCACATGCTTTTAAATCTCTTTTCCATTCATCCATTCACTTATCATGTTCTGCCTTTATTTCTGTGACTCCATCTTCTCTGGTCTGTAAAACCACCATCTTTCCCCCCTCTACATTTCATCCACCAGACCGTCTGTATTATGCACAGCTCTTCCTCTGTGGTTCCTCTAAACGCTTCCCTTACAAAAATGTAAATATAAAGCCCTTGGTGATATTGCACCTTCCTATATCTGCTGTTGTCTGTGAATACTTCCCCTCTAGCTCCCTTTGCTCTGATCAAAACAGGCTTTTTCCTCTCAGATTCTTTTCTGACCTTTTTAGCACCTATTCTATGGAGTTATTTCCCTTTGTGTATAAGGCTTGCTCTTAGCTTTCAGAGGTTTAACTGTTTTCTAAATAAGCCAAACTTTCATTTAAAGATGCTGCAAAGGGACAAACTAATAATACATGATATGTTCTGATATTTATTTTTTATTGAACAATATATATATATATAAAATCCTAAATTCTGGTGTTTTTGGAAGGTGAACTGAAGCTAAATGTGAGTATTTAGGAAATAATGACTCATACAGGCCCATTTATCAAGCTCCGTATGGAGCTTGAAGGGCCGTGTTTCTGGCGAGTCTTCAGACTCGCCAGAAACACAACTTATGAAGCAGCGGTCAAAAGACCGCTGCTCCATAACCCTGTCCGCCTGCTCTGAACAGGCGGACAGGAATCGCCAGACATCAACCCGATCGAATACGATCGGGTTGATTGACAGCTCCCTGCTGGCGGCCGATTGGCCGCGAGTCAGCAGGGGGCGGCGTTGCACCAGCAGCTCTTGTGAGCTGCTGGTGCAATGTTAAATGCGAAGAGCGTATTGCTCTCCGCATTTAGCGAGGTCTTGCGGACCTGATCCGCAGTGTCGGATCAGGTCCGCAAGACCTTTGATAAATGGGCCTGCTGGACGTCAGTTATCCATATTATGGTGCATCTGCAAACTAAAGTTATTTTCTTAACAAAACATTGGTCTGTCAAAATAAAAAATAAAACAAGGTATTGTTTGTGTGGGTATCCACTAAAGGGGTTAAATAAGCTTCATTGTACAGTTTTCATAGCCATAATTTATATGTCCTAGTATTTCTTTATTACTTACAAACACAAGCCCATGTTGTTATTTTTTTACTCTTAATAACTCTTCTTACTTTCAAATACATTTTTTAGGCAGCCCATCTCTGACTTGTTTATAGTAAGCATTTTAATACCCTTGCTATTCTCATAAACAATTTGTAATCAACGTGTGATGCTTATAAACCTAAACACAATAAATTAGTGGCATTATGAGGGTGTGCTTACACATAATTACATCCTTAGTCTGTTATGTGGAACGCATGATGCACCTTGATTACATGCTGTGAGGCTACAATAAACCTTAGGATTTCTTATTTGTACTGCAAGAAGAGCTTTTATATTTTATACCTTGCAATGCCCTTCTATGGTATTCAGTACATGTTCTCTAAGCAAAGCTCTGTTACTTTTAGGATTTATTATAAGTTTCTACAGTGGCAGAATTACATTTTAATGCAATAATACGATCTGGGATATAATTCTCACTCTCTCTCCAGTGAGGAAAATATTTTCAATTTTGATTTTATTCTAAAACATTTGTATAAAATCTTTAGTTAAAGAATTATGAATCCCCCAAAAAATTATTTACTTCCATAAGGTAGGGAGAGTCCACAACTTCTTTCCTTACTGTTGTGAAATACAACACCTGGCCACCAGGAGGAGGCAAATCCCCCAGTCATTCTTTGCCTTTCGTCACTATAGGAGGTGGCAGAAAATTTGGATAGTCCTGTAATTGGTATTTCTTCTGTTATGTGTGATCAGTCCACGGGTCATCATTACTTCTGGGATATAACTCCTCCCCAACAGGAAATGCAAGAGGATTCACCCAGCAGAGCTGCATATAGCTCCTCCCCTCTACGTCAGTCCCAGTCATTCTCTTGCACCCAACGACTAGATAGGATGTGTGAGAGGACTATGGTGATTATACTTAGTTTTTATGACTTCAATCAAAAGTTTGTTATTTTAAAATAGCACCGGAGCGTGTTATTACTTCTCTGGCAGAGTTTGAGGAAGAATCTGACAGAGATTTTTTACTATGATTTTAACCGGAGTCGTTAAGATCATATTGCTGTTCTCGACCATCTGAGGGAGGTAAAGGCTTCAGATCAGGGGACAGCGGGCAGATGAATCTGCATTGAGGTATGTGGCAGTTTTTATTTTCTGAATGGAATTGATGAGAAAAGCCTGCCATACCGTTAAAATGACATGTATGTATACACTTCAGTATTCTGGGGATGGTATTTCACCGGAACTACTGTGTTAAGGTCACTAATCCTTTTAATAACTATTCTCATGTTAAACGTTTTTGCTGGAATGTAGAATCGTTTACATTGCTGAGGTACTGTGTGAATAAATGTTTGGGCATTATTTTCCACTTGGCAGTTTTTTGCTTTAATTGTGACAGTTTCGTTTCTCTTCACTGCTGTGTGGGAGAGGGAGGGGCCGTTTTTGGCGCTCTTTGCTACGCATCAAAAAATTCCAGTCAGCTACTTTTATATGTCCTGCATGATCCGGTTCATTTCTGACAGATCTCAGGGGTCTTCAAACTTCTTTGAAGGGAGGTAAATTCTCTCAGCAGAGCTGTGAGAATTCTTATAGTGACTGTGTATAAAAAAAAAACGTTGTTTTGTTTTCTTATGTACAAATTTAATTAGTGTTGTTTTTTACTAATGGGAACAAACCTTTGCTAAAAGTTGTGTTGTTTTAAAATTTGATGCAATAACTGTTTTTCAGTTCATTATTTCAACTGTCATTTAATCGTTAGTACCTCTTTGAGGCACAGTACGTTTTTTGCTAAAAAAGATTATAACCAAGTTGTAAGTTTTTTGCTAGTGTGTTAAACATGTCTGACTCAGAGGAAGATATCTGTGTCATTTGTTCCAATGCCAAGGTGGAGCCCAATAGAAATTTATGTACTAACTGTATTGATGCTACTTTAAATAAAAGTCAATCTGTACAATGTGAACAAATTTCACCAAACAGCGAGGGGAGAGTTATGCCGACTAACTCGCCTCACGCGACAGTACCTGCATCTCCCGCCCGGGAGGTGCGTGATATTTTGGCGCCTAGTACATCTGGGCGGCCATTACAGATAACATTACAAGATATGGCTACTGTTATGACTGAAGTTTTGTCTAAATTACCTGAACTAAGAGGCAAGCGTGATCACTCTGGGGTGAGAACAGAGTGCGCTGACAATGCTAGGGCCATGTCTGATACTGCGTCACAGCTCGCAGAGCATGAGGACGGAGAGCTTCATTCTGTGGGTGACGGTTCTGATCCAAACAGATTGGACTCAGATATTTCAAATTTTAAATTTAAATTGGAGAACCTCCGTGTACTACTAGGGGAGGTCTTAGCAGCTCTCAACGATTGTAACACTGTTGCAATACCAGAGAAACTGTGTAGGTTGGATAAATACTTTGCGGTACCGGCGAGTACTGACGTTTTTCCTATACCTAAGAGACTAACTGAAATTGTTACTAAGGAGTGGGATAGACCCGGTGTGCCGTTCTCACCCCCTCCAATATTTAGAAAGATGTTTCCAATAGACGCCACCACTCGGGACTTATGGCAAACGGTCCCCAAGGTGGAGGGAGCAGTTTCTACTTTAGCTAAGCGTACCACTATCCCGGTGGAGGATAGCTGTGCTTTCTCAGATCCAATGGATAAAAAATTAGAGGGTTACCTTAAGAAAATGTTTGTTCAACAAGGTTTTATATTACAACCCCTTGCATGTATCGCGCCGATTACGGCTGCGGCAGCATTTTGGATTGAGTCGCTTGAAGAGAACCTTAGTTCCTCTACGCTAGACGACATTACGGACAGGCTTAGAGTCCTTAAACTAGCTAATTCTTTCATTTCGGAGGCCGTAGTACATTTAACCAAACTTACGGCTAAGAACTCAGGATTCGCCATACAGGCACGCAGGGCACTGTGGCTAAAATCCTGGTCAGCTGATGTTACTTCTAAGTCCAAATTACTTAATATACCTTTCAAGGGGCAGTCCTTATTCGGGCCCGGTTTGAAAGAAATTATCGCTGACATTACGGGAGGTAAGGGCCACGCCCTACCTCAAGACAAGGCCAAAGCTAAGGCTAGACAGTCTAATTTTCGTCCCTTTCGGAATTTCAAAACAGGAGCAGCATCAACCTCCACTGCACCAAAACAGGAAGGAGCTGTTGCTCGTTACAGGCAAGGCTGGAAGCCTAACCAGTCCTGGAACAAAAGCAAGCAGGCCAGGAAACCTGCTGCTGCCCCAAAGACAGCATGAACCGAGAGCCCCCGATCCGGGACCGGATCTAGTAGGGGGCAGACTCTCTCTCTTCGCCCAGGCCTGGGCAAGAGATGTTCAGGATCCCTGGGCACTAGAGATCATATCTCAGGGATACCTTCTAGACTTCAAATTATCTCCCCCAAGAGGGAGATTTCATCTGTCAAGGTTGTCAACAAACCAGATAAAGAAAGAAGCGTTTCTACGCTGCGTACAAGATCTGTTAACAATGGGAGTGATCCATCCGGTTCCGTGGTCGGAACAAGGACAAGGGTTCTACTCAAACCTGTTTGTGGTTCCCAAAAAAGAGGGAACTTTCAGGCCAATCTTAGATTTAAAGACTCTAAACAAATTACTAAGAGTTCCATCGTTCAAAATGGAAACTATTCGGACTATTTTACCCATGATCCAAGAGGGTCAGTACATGACCACAGTGGATTTAAAGGATGCTTACCTTCACATACCGATCCACAAAGATCATCACCGGTATCTAAGGTTTGCCTTCTTAGACAGGCACTACCAGTTTGTAGCTCTTCCATTCGGATTGGCTACGGCTCCAAGAATCTTCACAAAGGTTCTGGGTGCCCTTCTAGCGGTACTAAGACCGCGAGGGATTTCGGTAGCTCCGTACCTAGACGACATTCTAATACAAGCTTCAAGCTTTCAAACTGCCAAGTCTCATACAGAGTTAGTTCTGGCATTTCTAAGGTCGCATGGATGGAAAGTGAACGAAAAGAAGAGTTCTCTCTTTCCTCTCACAAGAGTTCCATTCTTGGGGACTCTTATAGATTCTGTAGAAATGAAGATTTACCTGACAGAAGACAGGTTAACAAAACTTCAAAATGCATGCCGCGTCCTTCATTCCATTCAACACCCGTCAGTAGCTCAATGCATGGAGGTGATCGGCTTAATGGTAGCGGCAATGGACATAGTACCTTTTGCACGCCTACACCTCAGACCGCTGCAACTATGCATGCTAAGTCAGTGGAATGGGGATTACTCAGATTTGTCCCCTACTCTGAATCTGAATCAAGAGACCAGAAATTCTCTTCTATGGTGGCTTCATCGGCCACACCTGTCCAGGGGAATGCCATTCAGCAGGCCAGACTGGACAATTGTAACAACAGACGCCAGCCTACTAGGTTGGGGCGCTGTCTGGAATTCTCTGAAGGCTCAGGGACTATGGAATCAGGAGGAGAGTCTCCTTCCAATAAACATTCTGGAATTGAGAGCAGTTCTCAATGCCCTTCTGGCTTGGCCCCAGTTAATAACTCGGGGGTTCATCAGGTTTCAGTCGGACAACATCACGACTGTAGCTTACATCAACCATCAGGGAGGGACAAGAAGCTCCCTAGCAATGATGGAAGTATCAAAGATAATTCGCTGGGCAGAGTCTCACTCTTGCCACCTGTCAGCAATCCACATCCCGGGAGTGGAGAACTGGGAGGCGGATTTCTTGAGTCGCCAGACTCTTCATCCGGGGGAGTGGGAACTTCATCCGGAGGTCTTTGCCCAAATACTTCGACGTTGGGGCAAACCAGAGATAGATCTCATGGCGTCTCGCCAGAACGCCAAACTTCCTCGCTACGGGTCCAGATCCAGGGATCCGGGAGCAGTTCTGATAGATGCTTTGACAGCACCTTGGAACTTCAGGATGGCTTATGTGTTTCCACCCTTCCCGCTGCTTCCTCGATTGATTGCCAAAATCAAACAGGAGAGAGCATCAGTAATTCTAATAGCACCTGCTTGGCCACGCAGGACTTGGTATGCAGATCTAGTGGACATGTCATCCTGTCCGCCTTGGTCTCTACCTCTGAGACAGGACCTTCTGATACAGGGTCCATTCAAACATCAAAATCTAACTTCTCTGAAGCTGACTGCTTGGAAATTGAACGCTTGATTTTATCAAAACGTGGTTTTTCTGAGTCGGTTATTGATACCCTGATTCAGGCTAGGAAGCCTGTTACCAGAAGGATTTACCATAAAATATGGCGGAAATACCTATACTGGTGCGAATCCAAAGGTTACTCCTGGAGTAAGGTTAGGATCGCTAGGATATTGTCTTTTCTACAAGAAGGTTTAGAAAAGGGTTTATCAGCTAGTTCATTAAAGGGACAGATTTCAGCTCTGTCCATCTTGTTACACAGACGTCTGTCAGAAAATCCAGACGTCCAGTCCTTTTGTCAGGCTTTAGCTAGGATCAAGCCTGTGTTTAAAGCTGTTGCTCCACCATGGAGTTTAAACTTAGTTCTTAACGTTTTACAGGGTGTTCCGTTTGAACCCCTTCATTCCATTGATATAAAAATGTTATCTTGGAAAGTTCTGTTTTTAATGGCTATTTCCTCGGCTCGAAGAGTCTCTGAGTTATCAGCCTTACATTGTGATTCCCCTTATCTGATTTTTCACTCAGACAAGGTAGTTCTGCGTACTAAACCTGGGTTCTTACCTAAGGTAGTCACTAACAGGAACATCAATCAAGAGATTGTTGTCCCATCCTTGTGTCCAAATCCTTCTTCAAAGAAGGAACGTCTTTTACACAATCTGGATGTAGTTCGTGCCCTCAAGTTCTACTTGCAGGCAACTAAAGATTTTCGCCAAACTTCTTCCTTGTTTGTCGTTTACTCTGGACAGAGGAGAGGTCAAAAAGCTTCTGCTACCTCTCTCTCTTTTTGGCTTCGTAGCATAATACGTTTAGCCTATGAGACTGCTGGACAGCAGCCTCCTGAAAGAATTACAGCTCACTCCACTAGAGCTGTGGCTTCCACTTGGGCCTTTAAGAATGAGGCCTCTGTTGAACAGATTTGCAAGGCTGCAACTTGGTCTTCGCTTCATACTTTTTCCAAATTTTACAAATTTGACACTTTTGCTTCTTCGGAGGCTATTTTTGGGAGAAAGGTTCTTCAGGCAGTGGTTCCTTCTGTATAATGAGCCTGCCTATCCCTCCCGTCATCCGTGTACTTTTGCTTTGGTATTGGTATCCCAGAAGTAATGATGACCCGTGGACTGATCACACATAACAGAAGAAAACATAATTTATGCTTACCTGATAAATTCCTTTCTTCTGTTGTGTGATCAGTCCACGGCCCGCCCTGTTTTAAGGCAGGTAAATATCTTTTAAATTATACTCCAGTCACCACTTCACCCTTGGTTACTCCTTTCTCGTTGTTTCTTGGTCGAATGACTGGGACTGACGTAGAGGGGAGGAGCTATATGCAGCTCTGCTGGGTGAATCCTCTTGCATTTCCTGTTGGGGAGGAGTTATATCCCAGAAGTAATGATGACCCGTGGACTGATCACACAACAGAAGAAAGGAATTTATCAGGTAAGCATAAATTATGTTTTTGCCTTCATGAAAGGACTGTAGTTTTAAGTAATCATGTCAACCTCTCAGTGAAAGTATTGATGAAAGTTAGAGTCTGGAGATGCAGGGAAAGTTTTTCTGTGATCCCATCCAGACAGTCGCCTAACAGCTCCTAAACAATCAGTGTTGACGAGTTTTACTGCTTGCTGTTTCACACTCAAGTCCATGTCAGAGTGTCGCTGCAAGACTGTCACACAGCACGGATCCCGGAGGGTAAGACCGTTTTATATATATATATATATATATATATATATATATATATATATATATATATACACTTTTGCTATACAGGATCACAGTGTGCTTTTGGCTTGGAACAAACAGTTTTCATTTTCATTTTTGAATGTTGCGCAGCTCATAATAGCTTAGTGCCCTTTTTATAGCAGGGGAAGTCCTGTTTTTTACGTACCACGTGACCGGGTGCGGTCTTTTCATTTTCCTACGATCCTGCTGCGGATATCACTCCTAAGGAGAGCATTTTCACTGTTAGCTCTCTGGGTCTAGGAGATGGTGAGTGCCCCAGCCATTGGGATTATAAAGGTGCAGTTTTTTTTAATAAAAGTGTTTCTTTTTTGTCTGTCCTTCTGTGAATAAATCTTAGCTATGGAGGACTCTGATACTACATTAGAAGGTTCCTCTCCTTCGATACTGATTAATAATTCCTGTTTATATTGTTAGGAGGCTGTAGTTTGCCTGCCTGCTCAATTTTGTTCCATTTGCCTAAGCACTGTAATAAAGTCTAAGAAGGGAGACAAACCTGCTAATACTCATAGCGCTATTGGCCTCTCAGAGCTGTATACCTCTCAGGTCCCGAGAGATTACTACCCTTTCTACACTAGTCATTCCACATGCAGTGCCCCGCGGCTCAACTGATCCTCCATCTGGAGTGGGCTTTTATTCTGTGGACTTTACTGTGCAGTGCCTTACCTCCCTCTAGCAAACGTAAGTGAAAGGTTAAATAAACATAGTTCTCCTGACCTAGAGTCATCTAAATATTTGTTGGATTTAGCTACTATGTCCCAGCTATCCGAGGATGAGTTAACCTCTGTAGCTTCAGAGGGTGAACTTTCTGAGTCGGAGACTTCAGTTTCTAAACCTCCTTCAGCGGAGGAATCCTCCTTTAGATTTAAAATTGAGCATCTGAATTTTTTATTAAACGCGGTTCTGTCTACACTAGAGGTTCCAGAGGCTACACTCCCTGAGGAACCTAAGATCCCTAAATTAGACAGAAATCAAATAATTCCACAGCACCTTCCCTTTCAACGAGTTTTATTGAACTTCTTCTCCCATGGAGGTACAAACAGGTTGCAGCAACGTTTCGGGAGGTTATCCCTTAATCATGCTAATGGGCCTCATCTGTTTAGATGCATTTTTAGGCCTACATATTAACCCATTGTATATTGTAACAAAGTGAATTATATCACCTAATACTACCACCTAGTGGTTACATTTATTATTACAGTTAAACACATATATAAAGTTAAAAACAATATACAACTTACCTATGTAAATATTGATGCTAAAATATACAGAAAATGTTAACATATTAATTCACATATTATTAATGCACATTACAGAAATACCTTGAGGTCAAGCTCTCTATTGATGCCTTTAGGGATCAATGTATCCAATTTATGTATCCAATAGGATTCCTTTTGTTTTAATATAGATTCCCTATTACCACCCCTTCTTAATTTATCTACACCATAAATAATTTGCCACCTCAGTTGGCTGATGCTGTGACCTGCACTCAAATAATGGCACGGTACGGCGCTTCCTGTTCCCCACATCTAATGTTAGACCCGTGTTGACTCGTCCTATCTCGTACCCTCCTTGTAGTCTCTCCAATGTAAATCTTGGAACATGGGCATGTGATTAGGTATACGACATAGAATGAGTCACACGTATAGTAATTTTTAATGCCACATTTTTGCTTGTGGATATTGGAACTCTACCCCTTTAATGACTGCGCTGCAACTAGCACAACCTAAGGATGGAAAAGTTCCATAGCTTCTACTTGTGATGTATTTTTGTCTTTTGTTAGAACCCAAATCATTTTTTTTTAACAAATATGTCACCCATATTTTGGACCCTACGATATGCCATCATAGGAGGTTTTTTTAAAGGATTCAACATTTAAATTAATTTCTTCAAATTTCTTTACTCTTAGGGTTGAATTGTGTAACACATACCAACCTTTGTTCATTATCTTTTTTGATTTTAGCAATATTTTTTTCTTCCAATTCCTGCGCTTTTATAATCTCATTCTCAATCAATTTCTCAGGGTATCCTCTTTGTTTGAATTTATCTCCCATTTCTTGTAATCTACAATCGATTAAAGAATTCTCAATCACAATCCATTTTACCCTTTTAAATTGACTGTGAGGAAGGGAGTTCCTAAATTAGACAGGGCTTATGAAGACAGGAAGGTCCCTCTGACTTTTCCTGTGCCAGTTAAGATGGCAAACATTATTAGTAGCGAATGGGAAAGAATAGGATCTTCTTTTTCCCCCTTGTCTACTTTTAAAAAATGATTCCTGGTCCCTTACTCTCAATTGGATTTGTGGGGCTCCTTCCCTAAGAAGGATGGCGCTATTTCTACGCTGGCTAAGCAAACTACTATCCCCCTGGAGGATAGTTCTTCTTTTAGAGAGCCTATGTATAAGAAAATGGAAACCTTTCTGTGGAAGATGTTTCAACATACAGGGTTTTTATTTCAACCGGCAGCAGCTGGAGCCGCGGTTGCTGGAGCAGCTACCTACTGGTGCGACACTCTGTCTGAGCTCATTGAGGTGGAAACTCCCCTCAAGGATATTCAGGAGAGAATTAAAGCTCTATAAATTTCTAACTCCTTCGTCTGTGACGCGAATATGCAGATTATTCACCTAAATGCAAAGGCTTCTGGCTTTGTGGTCCTAGCCCACTGGGCTCTCTGGTTGAAGTCTTGGTCTGCGGATATGACTTCTAAATCCAGACTCCTTTCTCTTCCTTTCAAGGGGAAGCTTTTATTCGGTCAAGGGCTGGACTCAATTATTTCTACGGTTACCGGAGGGAAAGGTGCCTTCCAACCGCAGGATAAGAAGAATAGGCTAAGGGACGGCAATGGTCTAATTTTCGTTCCTTTCGTTCTGACAAATTACAACAACGGCAATCATCATCCTAGTCCGAGCAGTCCAAGAGTACTTGGAAGCCTGCGCAGTCCTGGAATAAGTCCAAACAGAGTAAGAAGCCTGCTGAGAACAAATCGGCATAAAGGGGCGGCCCCCGATCCGGGATCGGATCGAGTAGGGGGCAGACTGTCTCTTTTTTCAGACGCTTGTTTCCAGGATGTACAGGATCCTTGGGTCCTGGAGGTTGTATCTCAGGGATACCGGATAGGATTCAAATCTCATCCGCCCAGGGGCAGATTCCTAATCTCCAGACTGTCTACAAGACCAGAAAAGAGAACTGCCTTTCTCCAACATAGGTGTGTCCGGTCCACGGCGTCATCCTTACTTGTGGGATATTCTCTTCCCCAACAGGAAATGGCAAAGAGCCCAGCAAAGCTGGTCACATGATCCCTCCTAGGCTCCGCCTACCCCAGTCATTCTCTTTGCCGTTGTACAGGCAACATCTCCACGGAGATGGCTTAGAGTTTTTTAGTGTTTAACTGTAGTTTTTATTATTCAATCAAGAGTTTGTTATTTTGAAATAGTGCTGGTATGTACTATTTACTCAGAAACAGAAAAGAGATGAAGATTTCTGTTTGTATGAGGAAAATGATTTTAGCAACCGTCACTAAAATCCATGGCTGTTCCACACAGGACTGTTGAGAGCAATTAACTTCAGTTGGGGGAACAGTGAGCAGTCTCTTGCTGCTTGAGGTATGACACATTCTAACAAGACGATGTAATGCTGGAAGCTGTCATTTTCCCTATGGGATCCGGTAAGCCATGTTTATTAAGATCGTAAATAAGGGCTTCACAAGGGCTTATTAAGACTGTAGACTTTTTCTGGGCTAAATCGATTCATTATTAACACATATTTAGCCTTGAGGAATCATTTATTCTGGGTATTTTGATATAATAATATCGGCAGGCACTGTTTTAGACACCTTATTCTTTAGGGGCTTTCCCAAATCATAGGCAGAGCCTCATTTTCGCGCCGGTGTTGCGCACTTGTTTTTGAGAGGCATGACATGCAGTCGCATGTGAGAGGAGCTCTGATACTTAGAAAAGACTTTCTGAAGGCGTCATTTGGTATCGTATTCCCCTTTGGGCTTGGTTGGGTCTCAGCAAAGCAGATACCAGGGACTGTAAAGGGGTTAAAGTTAAAAACGGCTCCGGTTCCGTTATTTTAAGGGTTAAAGCTTCCAAATTTGGTGTGCAATAATTTTAAGGCTTTAAGACACTGTGGTGAAAATTTGGTGAATTTTGAACAATTCCTTCATGTTTTTTCGCAATTGCAGTAATAAAGTGTGTTCAGTTTAAAATTTAAAGTGACAGTAACGGTTTTATTTTAAAACGTTTTTTGTACTTTGTTATCAAGTTTATGCCTGTTTAACATGTCTGAACTACCAGATAGACTGTGTTCTGAATGTGGGGAAGCCAGAATTCCCATTCATTTAAATAAATGTGATTTATGTGACAATGACAATGATGCCCAAGATGATTCCTCAAGTGAGGGGAGTAAGCATGGTACTGCATCATTCCCTCCTTCGTCTACACGAGTCTTGCCCACTCAGGAGGCCCCTAGTACATCTAGCGCGCCAATACTCCTTACTATGCAACAATTAACGGCTGTAATGGATAATTCTGTCAAAAACATTTTAGCCAAAATGAACACTTATCAGCGTAAGCGCGACTGCTCTGTTTTAGATACTGAAGAGCATGACGACGCTGATAATAATGGTTCTGAAGGGCCCCTAACCCAGTCTGATGGGGCCAGGGAGGTTTTGTCTGAGGGAGAAATTACTGATTCAGGGAACATTTCTCAACAAGCTGAACCTGATGTGATTACGTTTAAATTTAAGTTGGAACATCTCCGCATTCTGCTTAAGGAGGTATTATCCACTCTGGATGATTGTGACAAGTTGGTCATCCCAGAGAAACTATGTAAAATGGACAAGTTCCTAGAGGTCCCGGGGCTCCCAGAAGCTTTTCCTATACCCAAGCGGGTGGCGGACATTGTTAATAAAGAATGGGAAAGGCCCGGTATTCCATTCGTCCCTCCCCCCATATTTAAAAAATTGTTTCCTATGGTCGACCCCAGAAAGGACTTATGGCAGACAGTCCCCAAGGTCGAGGGAGCGGTTTCCACTTTAAACAAACGCACCACTATACCCATAGAGGATAGTTGTGCTTTCAAAGATCCTATGGATAAAAAATTAGAAGGTTTACTTAAAAAGATGTTTGTTCAGCAGGGTTACCTTCTACAACCAATTTCATGCATTGTCCCTGTAGCTACAGCCGCATGTTTCTGGTTCGATGAGCTGATAAAGGCGGTCGATAGTGATTCTCCTCCTTATGAGGAGATTATGGACAGAATCAATGCTCTCAAATTGGCTAATTCTTTCACCCTAGACGCCACTTTGCAATTGGCTAGGTTAGCGGCTAAGAATTCTGGGTTTGCTATTGTGGCGCGCAGAGCGCTTTGGTTGAAATCTTGGTCAGCTGATGCGTCTTCCAAGAACAAGCTACTTAACATTCCTTTCAAGGGGAAAACGCTGTTTGGCCCTGACTTGAAAGAGATTATCTCTGATATCACTGGGGGTAAGGGCCACGCCCTTCCTCAGGATCGGCCTTTCAAGGCAAAAAATAAACCTAATTTTCGTCCCTTTCGTAGAAATGGACCAGCCCAAAGTGCTACGTCCTCTAAGCAAGAGGGTAATACTTCTCAAGCCAAGCCAGCTTGGAGACCAATGCAAGGCTGGAACAAGGGAAAGCAGGCCAAGAAACCTGCCACTGCTACCAAGACAGCATGAAATGTTGGCCCCCGATCCGGGACCGGATCTGGTGGGGGGCAGACTCTCTCTCTTCGCTCAGGCTTGGGCAAGAGATGTTCTGGATCCTTGGGCGCTAGAAATAGTCTCCCAAGGTTATGTTCTGGAATTCAAGGGGCTTCCCCCAAGGGGGAGGTTCCACAGGTCTCAGTTGTCTTCAGACCACATAAAAAGACAGGCATTCTTACATTGTGTAGAAGACCTGTTAAAAATGGGAGTGATTCATCCTGTTCCATTAAGAGAACAAGGGATGGGGTTCTACTCCAATCTGTTCATAGTTCCCAAAAAAGAGGGAACGTTCAGACCAATCTTGGATCTCAAGATCTTAAACAAGTTTCTCAAGGTTCCATCGTTCAAGATGGAAACCATTCGAACTATTCTTCCTTCCATCCAGGAAGGTCAATTCATGACCACAGTGGATTTAAAGGATGCGTATCTACATATTCCTATCCACAAGGAACATCATCGGTTCCTAAGGTTCGCATTCCTGGACAAGCATTACCAGTTCGTGGCGCTTCCTTTCGGATTAGCCACTGCTCCAAGGATTTTCACAAAGGTACTAGGGTCCCTTCTAGCTGTGCTAAGACCAAGGAGCATTGCTGTAGTACCTTACTTGGACGACATTCTGATTCAAGCGTCGTCCCTTCCTCAAGCAAAGGCTCACACGGACATTGTCCTGGCCTTTCTCAGATCTCACGGATGGAAAGTGAACGTGGAAAAGAGTTCTCTATCTCCGTCAACAAGGGTTCCCTTCTTGGGAACAATAATAGACTCCTTAGAAATGAGGATTTTTCTGACAGAGGCCAGAAAAACAAAACTTCTAGACTCTTGTCGGATACTTCATTCCGTTCCTCTTCCTTCCATAGCGCAGTGCATGGAAGTGATCGGTTTGATGGTAGCGGCAATGGACATAGTTCCTTTTGCGCGCATTCATCTAAGACCATTACAACTGTGCATGCTCAGTCAGTGGAATGGGGACTATACAGACTTGTCTCCGAAGATACAAGTAAATCAGAGGACCAGAGACTCACTCCGTTGGTGGCTGTCCCTGGACAACCTGTCACAAGGGATGACATTCCGCAGACCGGAGTGGGTCATCGTCACGACCGACGCCAGTCTGATGGGCTGGGGCGCGGTCTGGGGATCCCTGAAAGCTCAGGGTCTTTGGTCTCGGGAAGAATCTCTTCTACCGATAAATATTCTGGAACTGAGAGCGATATTCAATGCTCTCAAGGCTTGGCCTCAGCTAGCGAGGGCCAAGTTCATACGGTTTCAATCAGACAACATGACAACTGTTGCGTACATCAACCATCAGGGGGGAACAAGGAGTTCCCTAGCGATGGAAGAAGTGACCAAAATCATTCTATGGGCGGAGTCTCACTCCTGCCACCTGTCTGCTATCCACATCCCAGGAGTGGAAAATTGGGAAGCGGATTTTCTGAGTCGTCAGACATTGCATCCGGGGGAGTGGGAACTCCATCCGGAAATCTTTGCCCAAGTCACTCAGCTGTGGGGCATTCCAGACATGGATCTGATGGCCTCTCGTCAGAACTTCAAAGTTCCTTGCTACGGGTCCAGATCCAGGGATCCCAAGGCGGCTCTAGTGGATGCACTAGTAGCACCTTGGACCTTCAAACTAGCTTATGTGTTCCCGCCGTTTCCTCTCATCCCCAGGCTGGTAGCCAGGATCTATCAGGAGAGGGCGTCGGTGATCTTGATAGCTCCTGCGTGGCCACGCAGGACTTGGTATGCAGATCTGGTGAATATGTCATCGGCTCCACCTTGGAAGCTACCTTTGAGACGAGACCTTCTTGTTCAGGGTCCGTTCGAACATCCGAATCTGGTTTCACTCCAGCTGACTGCTTGGAGATTGAACGCTTGATCTTATCGAAGCGAGGGTTCTCAGATTCTGTTATCGATACTCTTGTTCAGGCCAGAAAGCCTGTAACTAGAAAGATTTACCACAAAATTTGGAAAAAATATATCTGTTGGTGTGAATCTAAAGGATTCCCTTGGGACAAGGTTAAGATTCCTAAGATTCTATCCTTCCTTCAAGAAGGATTGGAAAAAGGATTATCTGCTAGTTCCCTGAAGGGACAGATTTCTGCCTTGTCTGTGTTACTTCACAAAAAGCTGGCAGCTGTGCCAGATGTTCAAGCCTTTGTTCAGGCTCTGGTTAGAATTAAGCCTGTTTACAAACCTTTGACTCCTCCTTGGAGTCTCAACTTAGTTCTTTCAGTTCTTCAGGGGGTTCCGTTTGAACCCTTACATTCCGTTGATATTAAGTTATTATCTTGGAAAGTTTTGTTTTTAGTTGCAATTTCTTCTGCTAGAAGAGTTTCAGAATTATCTGCTCTGCAGTGTTCTCCTCCTTATCTGGTGTTCCATGCAGATAAGGTGGTTTTACGTACTAAACCTGGTTTTCTTCCAAAAGTTGTTTCTAACAAAAACATTAACCAGGAGATTATCGTACCTTCTCTGTGTCCGAAACCAGTTTCAAAGAAGGAACGTTTGTTGCACAATTTGGATGTTGTTCGCGCTCTAAAATTCTATTTAGATGCTACAAAGGATTTTAGACAAACATCTTCCTTGTTTGTTGTTTATTCCGGTAAAAGGAGAGGTCAAAAAGCAACTTCTACCTCTCTCTCTTTTTGGATTAAAAGCATCATCAGATTGGCTTACGAGACTGCCGGACGGCAGCCTCCCGAAAGAATCACGGCTCATTCCACTAGGGCTGTGGCTTCCACATGGGCCTTCAAGAACGAGGCTTCTGTTGATCAGATATGTAGGGCAGCGACTTGGTCTTCACTGCACACTTTTACCAAATTTTACAAGTTTGATACTTTTGCTTCTTCTGAGGCTATTTTTGGGAGAAAGGTTTTGCAAGCCGTGGTGCCTTCCATTTAGGTGACCTGATTTGCTCCCTCCCTTCATCCGTGTCCTAAAGCTTTGGTATTGGTTCCCACAAGTAAGGATGACGCCGTGGACCGGACACACCTATGTTGGAGAAAACAGAATTTATGTTTACCTGATAAATTACTTTCTCCAACGGTGTGTCCGGTCCACGGCCCGCCCTGGTTTTTTTAATCAGGTCTGATAATTTATTTTCTTTAACTTCAGTCACCACGGTACCATATGGTTTCTCCTATGCAAATATTCCTCCTTAACGTCGGTCGAATGACTGGGGTAGGCGGAGCCTAGGAGGGATCATGTGACCAGCTTTGCTGGGCTCTTTGCCATTTCCTGTTGGGGAAGAGAATATCCCACAAGTAAGGATGACGCCGTGGACCGGACACACCGTTGGAGAAAGTAATTTATCAGGTAAACATAAATTCTGTTTTTTAGGTTGCGTACTGGATCTCTCCTCTCTAGGAGTAATTGCCCCGGTACATACAGCAGAAAGAGGTTTGGGGTTTTATTCAAACCTTTTCGTGGTTCCAAAAAAGGAGGGAACTTATCGTCCAATTCTGGACTTAAAGTGCCTAAACAAGTTTCTGAGTGTTCCCTCTTTCAAGATGGAGACAATACGGTCAATCCTTTCTCTGGTTCAGGAAGGACAGTTTATGACCACCATAGACCTGAATGATGCATACCTTCACGTTCTGATACACAGGGAACATTTTCAGTTCCTGAGGTTTTCCTTTCTGAACCAGCACTTCCAGTTCATAGCTCTTCCGTAAAAGGGTGAATTTCCTGGGGATGATAATAGACTCCATGTCCATGAAAATATTTCTCACATATCAAAGACGTTGCAAGCTAACTACTGCTTGCCTTGCCCTCCAGGCCTCCTTGAGACCATCAGTGGCCCAGTGTATGGAGGTGATCAGACTCATGGTGTCATGTATGGACATTTTGTAAGGGTCTGATTCCATCTCAGACCCTTACAACTATGCATTCTGGAATGGCGACCATTTAGATCTGTCTCAACAGATTGTGCTGGACAACCTCTTGAGAGACTTGCTCTCTTGGTGTCCCTGTCCAGATCATTTGTCCCAAGGCACGTGCTTCTTCAGACTGTCCTGGGAGATTGTGTCTACGGACGCAAGCCTTTCCGGCTGGGGAGCCGTTTTAGAGTGCCAAGAGGGCACAAGGGCTGTGGACTCAGGAGGAGTCCTCCCTTCCAATCATTATATTGGAATTCCAGGCAATCTTCAATGCCTTGAAGGCTTGGCCCCTTCTTGGTTCGTCGCAGTTTAGCAGATTCCAATCAGACAATATAACCTTGGTTGCCTACATTAACCATCAGAGGGGAACGAGAAGTCTTTTGGCAATGAGAGAAGTATCTCGGATACTAGAGTGGGTTCAGACTCACAGATGTACGCTGTCAGCGATCCACATTCCGGGTGTGGACAACTGGAAAGCGGACTTCCTCAGCAGTCAATCCTTTCCCCCAGGGGAATGGTCTCTCCAACCGAGGTGTTTGCAGAGATATGCGAGTGTGGGACGCTGGAGATAGATCTCGTGGCATCCCGCCTCAATCCCAAGCTTCCTATATTCGGGTCGAACTCAAAGGATCCTCAGGTGGAACTGATAGTGCCCTATCAGTACCATGGAGGTTCAGACTCGTATATCTTGTTCCTCCATTACCGCTTCTCCCTCCTGTGATGGCTTGCATCAAGTAGGAGCAAGAATCAGTGATTCTGATTATTCCTTCGTGGCTGCGAAGGATGGGGTTTGCAGATCTGGTGGGGATGTCCTCATCTCCTCAGTGGAGGTTACATTGACGCAGACATCTGCTGATACAGGGTCCCTTTGTTCATCAAAATCTAGATTCTCTGACTGTGTGGAGATTGAACGCTTAGTCTTAGCCAAGAGAGAGTTTTCTGAGAGTGTTATCGACACTCTGGTTCAAGGGTCGTATCTACCATAAAGTGTGGAGGACTTAATTGTACTGGTGTGAAGAGCGTGGCTTTTCCTGGCACAAGCTTAAGGTTGCCAGAACTTTATCTTTTCTCCAGGATGGACTGGAGAAGGGTTTATCGGCTAGTTCCCTGAAGGGACAGATATCGGCCCTGTTGGTGTTACTGCACAAGAGATTGGCTAAGCTTCCGGATGTGCAGTCCTTTGTTAAGACTCTGACTAGGATCAGACCGGTGTTTAGATCTGGGGCTTCGCCTTGGAGCCTCAATCTTGTTCTTAGTGTTTTGCAGCAGGCTCCGTTTGAGCCTATGCTTACTGTTGACATTAAATTGTTATCTTGGAAGCTTCTTTTTTTGTTGGCTATTGCCTCTGCGCGCAGAGTTTGAGATTCGGTGTCGGATCGTAACATTAATCAAGAAGTTGTTCCTTCTTTGTGTTCTAATCCTTCTTCAGCGAAGGAACGCTTGCTTCACAACCTAGATGTGGTTCGTGCCTTGAAGTTCTATCTTCAGGCTACTAATGAATTTAGACAATCTTCCTCTTTGTTTGTCATCTATACGGGGAAGCGTAAAGGGGCAGAAGGCTACTACGACTTCCCTATCTTTCTGGTTGAGGAGTGTCATCCGCTTAGTTTATGAGACAGCGGGATGACAGCCTCCTGAAAGGATAACGGCTCATTCCACAAGAGCAGTGGCTTCCTCCTTTTAAGAACGAAGCCTCTATGAATCAGATTTATAAGGCGGCTACCTGGTCCTCCTTACACACTTTTTCAAAATTTTACAAGTGTATGGGTTTTGCAGGCTGTGGTGTCCTCAGAATAGAGTCTGCCTCATTTTTGTTTCCTCCCGTTATTCCTTCAGTGTCCTCTGGAGCTTGGGTATAGTTTTCCCAACAGTAAGGAATGAAGTCGTGGACTCTCCCTGCCTTATGGAAGGAAAGCATAATTTATGCTTGCCAGATAAATTCCTTAACTTCCTGGCAGGGAGATTCCACGACCCTGCCCGTAATTCTTTTTTTTTGTGGGACAGCTCCCTTTTTATATTATTTCTTCTGGCACCTTTATACCCTGATGTTTCTCCTACTTTTTCTTGCTCCCTCGGCAAAATGACTGGGGGATAGGGGAAGTGGGATGGACATTTAACCCTTTGGCTGGGGTGTCTTTACCTCCTCCTGGTGGCCAGGTGTTTTATTTCCCAACAGTAAGGAATGAAGTCGTGGACTTTCCCTGCCAGGAAGGAAAGGAATTGATCTGGTAAGCATAAATGATGTTTTTCTGTTTCAGATAGAGAATACAGTTTTAAAAAAAGTTTCCAATTTACTCTTATTCTTAAATTTGCTTTGCTCCCATGGTATTCTACATGACAAGAAATTTTCTTTGCTCTCTTGGTTTCTTTTTCTGATTGGTAGCTGCAAATATGCCACTTGTTATTGGCTCACCAGATGTGTTCAGCTAAATCTCAATAGTGCACTGCTGGTCTGCAGCTGACTTTATCTGTGTGTTTAGTACCTTTTTCAGGGGTTAAACATCAGCATACTTCTATTTAAAATTGAAATGCACCCATTGACATTTACATTGTGTCACGTTATAAGGCGAGCGGAATTCTAAGTTCAGATTTTTAGGTGCATTGGGTTAGCGTCCAAACAAAAACAGTTTACTTTCAACTTGTAATATGAGCGCTACCTAACACGTGCTAAAAGTTTAATTCTAGCGGAGTTATACAGTGAGTGCAGAATTATTAGGCAAATTAGTATTTTGACCACATCATCCTCTTTATGCATGTTGTCTTACTCCAAGCTGTATAGGCTCGAAAGCCTACTACCAATTAAGCATATTAGGTGATGCCCATCTCTGTAATGAGAAGGGGTGTGGTCTAATGACATCAACACCCTATATCAGGTGTGCATAATTATTAGGCAACTTCCTTTCCTTTGGCAAAATGGGTCAAAAGAAGGACTTGACAGGCTCAGAAAAGTCAAAAATAGTGAGATATCTTGCAGAGGGATGCAGCACTCTTAAAATTGCAAAGCTTCTGAAGCGTGATCATCGAACAATCAAGCGTTTCATTCAAAATAGTCAACAGGGTCGCAAGAAGTGTGTGGAAAAACCAAGGCGCAAAATAACTGCCTATGAACTGAGAAAAGTCAAGCGTGCAGCTGCCAAGATGCCACTTGCCACCAGTTTGGCCATATTTCAGAGCTGCAACATCACTGGAGTGCCCAAAAGCACAAGGTGTGCAATACTCAGAGACATGGCCAAGGTAAGAAAGGCTGAAAGACGACCACCACTGAACAAGGCACACAAGCTGAAACGTCAAGACTGGGCCAAGAAATATCTCAAGACTGATTTTTCTAAGGTTTTATGGACTGATGAAATGAGAGTGAGTCTTGATGGGCCAGATGGATGGGCCCGTGGCTGGATTGGTAAAGGGCAGAGAGCTCCAGTCCGACTCAGACGCCAGCAAGGTGGAGTACTGGTTTGGGCTGGTATCATCAAAGATGAGCTTGTGGGGCCTTTTCGGGTTGAGGATGGAGTCAAGCTCAACTCCCAGTCCTACTGCCAGTTTCTGGAAGACACCTTCTTGAAGCAGTGGTACAGGAAGAAGTCTGCATCCTTTAAGAAAAACATGATTTTCATGCAGGACAATGCTCCATCACACGCGTCCAAGTACTCCACAGCGTGGCTGGCAAGAAAGGGTATAAAAGAAGAAAATCTAATGACATGGCCTCCTTGTTCACCTGATCTGAACCCCATTGAGAACCTGTGGTCCATCATCAAATGTGAGATTTACAAGGAGGGAAAACGGTACACCTCTCTGAACAGTGTCTGGGAGGCTGTGGTTGCTGCTGCACGCAATGTTGATGGTGAACAGATCAAAACACTGACAGAATCCATGGATGGCAGGCTTTTGAGTGTCCTTGCAAAGAAAGGTGGCTATATTGGTCACTGATTTGTTTTTGTTTTGTTTTTGAATGTCAGAAATGTATATTTGTGAATGTTGAGATGTTATATTGGTTTCACTGGTAAAAATAAATAATTGAAATGGGTATATATTTGTTTTTTGTTAAGTTGCCTAATAATTATGCACAGTAATAGTCACCTGCACACACAGATATCCCCCTAAAATAGCTATAACTAAAAACAAACTAAAAACTACTTCCAAAACTATTCAGCTTTGATATTAATGAGTTTTTTGGGTTCATTGAGAACATGGTTGTTGTTCAATAATAAAATTAATCCTCAAAAATACAACTTGCCTAATAATTCTGCACTCCCTGTAGTTCAGTCGGGAACGTTAAATACCGTCCGCTTGTAATCTGGCCCATAGTCTTTATCTCGTCTGTCCATGGCATAATCCATAGTGCCCATTGTATTAGAACTGTTATGGGCTGCGTACAAGGACAGTGCTTTACATATAGACACAAGTCTATCTTTCACTGTTGGTACTTCCCCCCGCTCTTTTTTTATGCTTGCCCAAAAGTTGCTAAGCTTTATTATTTTGCCATTTGTTTTTATATCAGTATTTTGTTATCATCAAACATTTTAGTTGACATGTTTGATTACTTATGGAGTATTTACAGCAGTATCTTTTTTTATTAGTAAAATTATCATTAACCAGTTTTATTCCATCTCTTCACAGTGGAAGTTATTTTCTACCTCCCTTTGGTAAGTTGATGCTGCTATTTATAGCTGCTTGATATTTAGTGCACATTATATTTATCTGCCAGAAGGTAGCAATGATATCATCCTTTTCTACCACTCTCCAAAGCTTCTATTATATAATTAGTACCTTGTGTGATGCGATATGATCCACATACGGAAACTGTATTTATGCCTGAGATAAGTGGTTGCCAAATGTATTTGAGTCTTCAAAGACATCCGGAATACTGAGTAGTCCATTATGCATTTTAGGAGCCACAAAATCATTTTCTTTAAGGATGTATTTTTAAAAATAAATAGTAACCAGAACTTGAAATTTAAGAGCCATTGCTCTCAGGATTTGTAAAACAACCAAACTCAGTCATTCATCACAATGGGTAAGACCAAGGAATATAGCTGTGATGTGCGGCAAAAGGTTGTTGAGCTTCATAAAATGGGAAGTGGCTATAAGAAAATAGCAAAAGCATTAAAAATGCCCATTTCCAACATCAGGGCAATTATTATTAAGAAGTTCCAGTGAGCTAGAAATGTTATGAATCAACCTGGAAGAGGACGTGTGTCTAAATTGTCTAAACACACTGTGAAGAGGATGGTTAGAGTTGCCAATATATCTTCAATGATCACAGCTGGAGCATTGCAGAAATTAGTTGCGTCTTGGGGACAGAAAGTCTCAAAAATACCAAGCCGACATCACCTACATCACCATAAGTTGTTTAAAGTGTTTTAGAAAAAAGCCTCTACTCTCATCCAAAAACAAACTCAAGCATCTTCAGTGTACCAGATTCTATTGGAACTTCAAATGGGATCGGGTTCAGATGAAACCAAAATAGAGCTTTTTGGCAATAAACACCAGAGGTGAGTTTGGTGCACACAGAGAAGTAGCCATATGGAAAATAATCTAATGCCCACTGTTAAATATGGTGGTGACTCTCTTATGTTTTGGGGCTGTTTTTCTGCCAAAGGACTTGGACATTTTGTGAGCATACAAAGCACAGATATTAAGGAACACATGACTGCCTCTGCCAGAAAGCTTAAAATGTCTCGTTGTTGGATCTTTTAGCAGGACAATGAGCCAAACCCTACATCAAAATCAACAAAAAAATGGTTTACTGACCACAAAATCAAGATTCTGCCATGGCTATTTCAGTCCCCTGACTTAAACCCCATAGAAAACCTGAGGGGTGAACAAAAGGGGAGAGTCCACCAGCGTCAGCCTTGAAATTTGAAGGATCTGGAAAGATTCTGTATGGAGGAATGATCTCAAATCCCCTGCCATGTATTCTCTAACCCAGTGCTTTCCAAACTGTGTGTCGGGACACACTAGTGTGTCGGCAGCAGTGTGTAGGTGTGTCCCTGCTTCAGCACAAATGTTTTTAAATTTAATTTCAACAATTTTGTTTTGGTTTCTGACGTTCCGCCTGCCTGCTACGCATATCATATGGTTGACACGTGATTGATACCTAGTGGGTCACAGATCATCTTAACCTATTGGCGCAGCTCAGTGGGAACTGAAACTATTCCCATTGACGGCACATTGGCTCCTGACTGCACGTGTAGTCTCCTCAATCGGCTCGTGACTGCACGTGTAGTCAGTGAGTGGGACAGCAGTGTGTTTGAAGCACAGACAGTAGTCATTCGGACTCGCAGAGATCTGAGGGCAGCAGCTTAAACGCTGGGCTGAAGTCAGAAGTCAAAGTGGGGTTTTTTTGCAGCTAGCTCCCAGTAGTGCATTGCTGCTCCTGCTCTTGATATATGGATAGGAAGTGGAAGCTTAAAAATGCTTGATGATAAAATGTGAGTATCTTTATCTAATATTCCACCAAATATTCAGAAACTAGTAAGTAGCTATTGGGGTTATTAAACATTTTTTTAATTCTTGCACATACATACTGTTAATACATTTCGTTATTATATCATTTATGTATGTGTCCGTATCTCTTAAAACAATTTAGTTTAACCTCCTGTTTGCCAGTACAACTGAATTACTGTGTCGCGAAATTATGTAGGTCCAAAAAGTGTGTCACCAACATGAAAAGTTTGGAAAGCTCTGCTCTAACCTCATCAGACATTATAGGAGAAGTCTCAGAGCTGTTATCTTGGCAAAGGGAGGTAGCACAAAGTATTGATTTGACTAAAAGGGTGTTAATAATTGTGCCACACATATATTTAACAGATATTTAGACATCCCAAGGGATGGTGATTGATGATATGCTTTACAGTTTAGCACAGATAATGAGTCACTCGTTTGGGTTATGATATGCCTATATACATCATGGTTTGGTGGAGCCTAAAGGGTTAATTGATGACTAGCTACTATGTATGCCTGTGGATATACATGACTGAATTTAGTTGGTGCATACAGAGGACCGCTCTTTTTTGACAACCCCACATTTATTTAGGCTAACTTGACGATTTATTCTACTATGATGTTTTTTCATGGTGTATATGCGCAATTTTCTAGGCTTGAATAACGTTGCTGACCGAGTTTGATATTTACATTGTGACCCGCTTTCGGATTATATAGTGTTTCACTCAGTGACGTGCAGTCACAGGAGGCAGGTGAGGCAGCGCCTCCCCTGGCCAATCTATGTAATTACAGGCAGCATTTATTTAAAATTAAAAAATAAAAAAAATTTTTTTTTTTTTTTCATTTTTTTTTTTTTTTATAAAATAAGGTGACTCCCCCTACCCCCCCACCCCTCCACCAAAATCATGATTCTGTGTGTAAATTTTATTAAAACCGACTCGCTGTTTGTTTATACATCAATACATTCATATTGCGCAAGACAAGGACAGCCGGCTGTCCTTGCATTGCGCAATATGAATGCATTGACTACTGTGGAAGTGTATGGGACGCTGAGAGACTGCCACCAGAGGAGAAAAGGTGCTAATGCAGTGCTCTCCAATGCGCCCCATACGCTTCCACAGGAGGCTAGCCTCCGTCCTGGCCGCCTCTCACGTCTCACTACTAGTCTGACTCTCAGCCAATCAGATTCAGAATTCAGAACTCGTCTGAATCTGACTGGGGCTGGCTGTCTCTGAGTGC